>NC_140581.1:131086033-131297498 GCF_964204655.1 Triturus cristatus | reverse complement strand
AGGAGAGTGCAAAAATGATTCATATCTGTGTAAATAGGAGGCATTTTTGCTCTCTCCCTTTTATTCAATGCAGTGCAGCAAGATTCCTTGTTGTGCCGCCTTTCGTAAAACAATAGTAAATGTGCATCGCAGTTTTACTGATACAGCTATATTGGACACAAATGATAAAATGTAGAAATCGGAGTTTAGTGAATATATCTCATTGTGCTTTACCAGATCAAGTGTCTTAGTTTTAGCTTTTCAAAATCTTTGTTGCCAGCACACTTCCGGATTACAAAACAATGCTTCATTTTGGTTACCTAACTGCTGAATGTGTAGATTTCATTTACTGGTATTTACATTTTGTTGTGTGTTACAAGAAAATTACATCCCACAGGCTTACCTTTCACACTTCCTGCACCACAACAAGATCGTCACATAATTTACTATTCTTTCTCTGAATGTTAAATTAGAGTTTGTAAACACCAATCCCCATGTTAAAAAAGCAACGATTTGTCAGAAGACATGGCCTGACATTTGACTTTGAAGCACAGCAAACGTGACAAGATAAATACAGAATTTTTAGGTATCTTTATTTATTGCTTGGACTTTCACCACATGGCAACAATTGGCTCAGGAGCCCCTAAACAGATGGCGATGCGAGAGCTCGAATCTTGCTTTATTTTTGAGTAGTAGGTAGTTGTCCGTATTACCCTGGAAAGATGTGTGAATATTCACTAGTAAATTATGTGACAACTCACCTAGTTATCTCACACGCCCTGTTAATTTTCTTCTCAAGCACATTCCTCTTTTCGAGCCCTTATCCTTCTCTTCTCTTTCCTTTCCCTTCCTCCCCTCTCTCTCCTTTCCTTTCTCTTTCACAATCTGTCTTCCATCTACTTCTTTTCAAACTGGTTTTCTACCCTCTGCCTCTCCTTCTCCCCTTTTCTCCTCTGCTATGTTTCTCTCTCTTTCTTCTCAGACCTCCCCTTCTACTCTCCGGCTCTTCCTCTTTGCCCTTTGCTCACTGTCCTCCTTTCTTCCTCTTCCTTTCTTGACAGCTATATATTTCTTAGTCCTTCCTTTTTCAAGCCTTTCTCCCTCTTCCCGCCTCTCCATTTCCAGTGTGTGCCCTGAATATAGAATCCAGAATATTGGGGCATGCAAATATTGAGGACAAAATGTCGAATCCAAAATATTGATCAGTAAGTTGGGATTTTCTATACCTAACTCCCTATATGTTACTTGTGCGTGCAGAGTTATGAACAGCACAGCTTACCTTTGGATAGTTTGTCCTTGGTATCCTGTCCACCATATTCTTGTATCTTGATCTTCTTGGCTTCGATATTCAGCAGTCCTTTTCTCTATTTTACTCCCTCTCTCTTTTTTTCAACACTCTATCTACACCGGACCCCTCTCACTTTTTCCTCTTCCTCTGTCTCTCCCTCTCCCACTCTCTTTTTATTTAATTCCCTCCACTTCTTACTTTTCAACACTCTCACTTCCCCCTTCACTTGCCCTGTCCCTTTCTTTTCTGTACCCTCTCTCTTCACCTCCTCTCTCTAGCATTATTTTGACCCTATCTTACCATTTCATCCCCTCTCTCTACTCCTCTTCCTCCCCTCTAGCTACTTCTTTTCATTACTCTTTCTCCAAATATCCTTATTCTGTATCTCTCTCAATTTATTTTCTGCCCATGCTCACCCTCTGATCCTTCTTCCATCCCCTCTTCTCCATATATACTCCCTCTTCCTTTTCCTCACCTTCTCCATCTTTCTTTTTATTCGCCTTTCTCTCTCCTCTTCCATTTCGCGACGCATTGCTGAACTGAGGATTGCGTCTGCATCTTGCGGTGAGCGGTTCTCGTGTTTGCCCAGATGCCCCATCCCACGATTACCAGAGCGGAACCGAATGGAGCCAGCATCATTCCACTTCAGAGTCCTTCTCATTTTCTACTGAAGCCCCATCATCAGAAAGAATGTGGATTATTAGGGAGACAAATGTCAGAAGGCGGGAAGCTGGAAGGAATGAGACACCAGCTTTGACTGATTCTTGGGCACTGGAATAAATCCACCAGCGCCACATTTTGGATCTGCACCTTTAACAAAAGGCTTTACTACAACCACACAGATTATTCTTCCCCAAAAAAATACATTCTGCATTATTTTCTGCAGTGCTGCTCTTTTCTTGATTTGGAGCATTGGCACAGAGATGTTTTGAAATGACACCACTTCAAATGGACATTATTATGACATAAAGGCTCAGGAAATGAGCTCTGTGCAAGCTGCAATGGGTTGCGTTATGTGTTTCTGCTGTCGCGTCAGACACGCAAACCTGTACTCTCATCTCACCTATAGGGGGCAGCTTCACAGGGATGGAAATGTATTTTTATCTGCAGCCTATTACTGGGGTCTGTCTTTTCTCTTTATTTAATTATGGGAGCTGCCTCCTTAGAAGAAAGGCCATTATATAAATGCTGGCTTCAAAGTAAAAATTGGAGGCAAAAGATAACAGTGGTCTCAAATTCGTCTCACAAAATATGTAAACATTTGGTAGAAACTCATCATTTTGCAATCATAGATGACACATAAAGCATGTTATTCGTGCTTTTTGTCATTCCCTTTCCTTTCAGCAAATGAAAGGAGTTGATGCTTTTGACCAGAACACAGGCATGAACTTCAGTGGTTAACAGAGTCCTTAATAAACATGTCAATAGACAATTTAATTTTATTATGTATGTTTTTTTTTATATTTGAATCTATTGTCTGTTCAGCACTTTTTCAGCCTTTGCAAAGTTAGTGCTGTACAATAATAGAAATAAATAGAATATAAATAAACTAATAAATCGGGGGTAGAGTCAAAGAGATGCTCTTTTATGGAATCGTAATGGAATATCATGGTTAGAGTATCGTCTGACATAAATATTGCGTTCTAAATTTCATTTACAAACGTATCGCCACATTGTAAGTAATAATAGGGCACAATTTTTGTTAACAATATTTAGACGACACTATTTGTGTCAGTCAGTATTTCTGTCCACAATATTCTGACACAACCTCTCTTACATAAGAAGAACTACATGAAATAACTATGATGGTGGTGTGTTGCATCAACGTGGGTACTGTTAGAAGGGCCTCTAAACTACCTTGAAAATTCCAAAAGTAACCTTTGCTTGACAACAAAAAAAAAAAATTGAAGAGAAACTTCATAACAGGAAAAGAATTTATATAATTGGTTAAGGAAACTGAAGTACTGAAATAAGTAGTGGAATAGATTAAATTGATTATTTTATTTAATGCCATAGGATAGAAACACAATATCACTGACGTTTTTAGAGCTGTGGCTCTTTCTACTCTTTGTGATAAGCAATGCAATACATACATGAAGATCCACCCAGATATTAGGCATTGGGTGGTAATCAGGAAACTGGAGAAAGTTTTATCTGATTCAGATTTGGATGCGTCAGCACTTTTTAGGAGTGTTTGTACCTATGCGAACGTTTTATGGAATATTTATATTTTAATATCAAAGACCTAACACTAATATCCATTTTATTTCAATATATGATGCTTAAAGTCTTAAACACCAGTGATTACCATATCTTTAATCTTTTGGGGGAAACAGAAAGCATGCTTATTATATTATTAATGATATAGAATGAATTATTTGGGTTTCAAAGTGTAAGACGTTTTCAAAGGTTTTACAGTAGTTTGTTTAAATGTGATATATTAGAGTAGCTATGTTTTGTGGACTTGCACCGAACGACTGGATTACATTTCATTAAAAAGTATGCAGGAATTAATAAACAAATCAACTAAATATACTTTATAAATTTTAATGTGAAATTATCTAATTGATCATTTAGTATTTGTATTTATGTATCAATCAAAAGTGACAAATTTAAAATCTTCTGATTTTGTTTTGCCGTTAATAGATGTCCAGATCAGATAGCTCTCCTACTTTAAACCTATTATCTTGTAGGTCGTTCAGTGTAAGTCCCGTGGTCTTACTTGAGATCTTGAGATATTTACCTTCTATCTAAAAAAAAATCCAAATCAGAAGTGATGTTTGCGTAATTTTCAGCACTCCTTACATTTAAATGTCAGTCTCCTCATTTGAATCAATTCATATTTGCGGCATCCTTTGCTATTCATCCTCTGAGACAACAACGCACATCTTCACTCCTATGAAGTTCAAGAGAAGGCCGCCTCCAGACTCTGAGGTGCCGCTACTTGCCAACTCTAGGAAAAAGGGTTGATGTTCATTGATGTGGTATTTCCCCATGGGTTAAGCCCCAAATCCCACAAGTTATGTAAGCAATTCACAAAATTATGGAATGCCAACACCTTATGATTATAGATGAATGCTTCTGTACGCTTTATAGTTTAATAAGCAAAGGCAAAAGGCAAAGTAGTCTTGCAGCTTTCATTCTTCAGGGGTTGATTTCTAGTTTCACTTGATTTGGTTTGGACACCCAACTCGTGTTTGACACCCCCTCTATTGGTGTGCAGGCCTGGGAGTTTCCATAGCTGTTAACATATATAGATGTAAGATTGTTAACGATACATTCTGTCTTACATTGTGTCAATTGTCTGTTGGTTACTTACAATTCTGTTGTATAATATGGGGCATTAATTATTGTCTATGCACTATTTCATAAATTAAATATTCACGGTTCATTTCTGTGTATCGCGATTTTGCATGCGTGCTGTACCCACTGAGTGAAAACACCCACTATTATATATGGAAGGAAGCAATTGCATAAAATCATAAGGTGTCAGCATGCTATAATTTTGGGTACCACCCATAGGCTGATAAAATATTTGCATAAAGTGTATAAACTGCAAAAAGGTAGTAATCTGTCGAGATCCAGTAGACCTCAAGTACTGACTAACTGTACAATTGATGGTTCGTAGTTATATTCCTGTTTTAAAAAAATAATTGCATTGTTAAGATATTATCTTTCTGTTTCTTTGATTGTCTATGCTGACGTTGCGTTGGTACATATTTGATAGGTGCTGTGGTTGCTCAGTCGACTGATGCATCCACTCCGGCAATCTGTGATTGACCTAATGGTCACAGGTTCATGTCTCAGCGGATTTACTCAGCCTTTCATCCTTCTGAAGATGATAAAAGGAGTACTGTTGAGTTTGGTAACAACCTGTTAATGGCATTCCAAGTGAAGTACTTTGCTTTGCAAACACACATTATGGTATAAGTATCCCAGCTTGAAATCTCAAGCGAATGCTACCGTCAGCTGTATGAATATAGTATAATTTTCATTCTGTTTCAAAATAATTAATCATTTCAAAGGATGGACTTCACCAAGTCATTTTATCTAGGATTGATCAAAAGTGAAATGGTTTTCTCAGAGAATGAAGAGCTATCGCTGGCTCTCAAGGGAGAGCTAAGACCCACCGCTAGCATCTCCCATGATCTCAGGGTTATGAATTTAAATCCTTGCAATGCCAACTCAGCCTTCAATCCTGCCCAGGTTGATAAACTCAGTGTCATTAAATTGAGAGTAACTGTTGTAATCTACAGTGCTTAAACATAGTAGAATTGTTTTATGAAACACTATATAAAAACAAGTTATTAATATTATAATAAAAACCAGTCAGTTATGTTTTTAAATATTTTGTTATTAATTACTATTACACTTTCAAAGCTGAGTTTATAGACGGTATTAATGCTGGACTTGTGACATAGATGGTGTTTATCTACAGATGGATAAGAAATCATCTGGGTCTTTTAAAGATCATGAAGATGTCATCAATGGATGCATGAACCTGCTGAGTTTTCTTAGAGTCCATTTTGGGATGCCTTTGTTCATGAAGAGTACACCAGTGTCTTCTTAGATAAAAGTGTTGAAGGACACACCAACATACACTGAGCCGGCATCTGCGAGTGGATAATTTACACTCGATGTCCGGACCAAGATTTGGATATCCTCCAATCAGAACAAGTATGTGTAGGCACTAAGTTAAATAATTGAACTTTATACCAATGTCTCAGTATGGTAAGCACACCTTCGGAGTTTGGAGGTCAGCAGATGTTAATTTGTCACAGAGAACACCATGCTTACCACCTCTGAGTATCTTTCATAGTCAAATTCATTCTGAAATTTGTCCTTATGGGTCACTTTAATTGACCAGGCAGGAATGTTCAGTGAGTTAAATGCTCGCTGCTGACTTTGCTGGATCTGTAAGACACATGTTCGAACCCTGGCAAGACAATATTATCCTTCAGAGGTTGTTACATTGAACACCATTAAATTTGATAGCATTTTCTTTACATTGCTTGGAAATGGCAGAAGGGTGGAACGAAGCGCCGAATTAAAAATATTTTCATTATTTTTAACGCTTTGTACTAGAATACAAATACAATTAATTGTACTACAGCCTAGGCCTAGACTGGTAAGTTGGTACCTCTGGAGGCCTGGGGTCATCTGGGAAGCCTACTTAAAAGACAGTTTCTCCCATTTTGCTTTGCTGTGACTGGTAATATCAAAATTATGTTCAAAGTTGTGTAGTAAATTTTCTCCTCATCCAGTCGTTACCTACAGTTTCATTTTCATTACCTACTGTATATCCTTAGGGGTGATTCACATATAACCAGTTCCCCCTCTGCACGGGTTGTGCCATGTGGGATAATGTAACCCTAAATTGTACTGTACATGGTTGCAAACATTTCTGGATAAGTTTGTCATGCTGACCACCCCCTGGGCACGAAGCTTGATGGAACTTCAAGGGTGTTAATCTGCGAGGGACAATTAAGTAGAAAATGGGAAAAAGTCAACACGGTGATGTAGTGTGCACTGGAAGACAGATGAACTTTACCATTTGATTGCAGCCGTGTTTGCTCCAGCAAATATCAGAGGTAATGATATTGACTTTAAGGTATTGTAGCTAGAAATGTCACTTCTACTCTTTCCGCGCTGCCTTTGATTTACATTGTTTACCAGCGCTTACAGGGCTGCAGGGCTGTCGCAGACATTCCCTCCCCACTGAGCTCTACGCCCCCCCCCAACTAAGACAGGTGATATTTGTATGTGACTACAAACTCACCTAGCCCCTTCATATACATTCTTAATGTATATGATAAACTGGTCCTCCTAGGATGAGGACAGAGAGCGAACTTAGGGTACATTCGAATGACTGAGTGAAGTATTTGTCACTAGAATTTATAGAAAAGTCGAGAACTCAAGACTTGCGGACATTAGTAGAGGATGGGCTTGATGGTATGTTGAATACCCTCGGTATATTCACTGTATTGCCCATATCTGTGCTGGGCCAGTTTAGTCTTTCATCTTTCCATGGTCAATATGCTTTATAACATTAAGCTGGGTAATAATATCTGTTATTTGAAGCTCTCTGCAATGATAAACCTTTTGGAGTAAGCACTATAGGAAATCATTTTTTACACTGAATATCAAACAACTCTCTAAATGATGCAGGATGAGATATACTTTGCCTGTTATCATCTAGTTCTTTATGCTAGCCATGCCTTCCTATGTTGCTAGCTAGTGACAATTTCTACCTAGTGATTTGTATACATGCCTTATAACATACCATGTATTTGTAAAGCCTATGTTCACCCCGAAGGGAATCTTGGCACTGAATAACAGATGTTTATTGCTAGGCAACTCAATGGTACTCATTTTATTGACTTCAGAAGGATGAAAGGCTGTGGGGGCCTGCTGGGATTTCAACCTGTGACCATGAGGTCAAGCACAGGCCCCTACAGTGGGCGCATCATCCCACTAAGCCACCAGACCTGGCATCTTTAAAGCTGTGCTGACTGCTGGAGCTCAGTTACACTCCATGGTCCCGCCCAGCCTAGCGCACTGCCTACCTCCGCGCCCTTCCATATTGAGACTTCATATTGGTTTTGCCCCAGTTGAAGTGGTACCTGAATATTGTCATGATTATGACATAAATATCGTACCCTAAAATTCGTTTACAAAAATATCCTTCCATTGGAGTTAATATCAGAACATATCCGCTCAATGTAACAATGATTTTTTGAATTATATTTAGGACTCCATATTTACGTCTTATGATTTATCTGTATACGTCATTATGACATACAGGTGCTTATAATATGTTGCCTCTGATGCTAATGCGTCTTTATTAGACGAGTGAGAAGTTACAAAGGTTTTTTTATGCAACTTTCCCAGAGGTCTGTGGGGAGCTTCCATGGGTGGAGCGTGGGTGTTGCCACTTTTCAACCCATGGAAACTGGTGCATTACCAGATTTGATTTACCCAGATTACTGGTAGACCAGGGAATGCATCAAATTACTACGCCTCACCAGATGATGTGTAACAAGGATAAATATTTCTAATTATACAGTAATACCTTTGTGGTGTGAGGCATGATGGGATACCTCAAGAAATGAAGGATGAGGCTGCGCGAATAGGATGGCCCACAGCAGGGGTGTCCAAATCAAGCCAAGGAGTGCCGGACCCATGCAGGAGGCTCGGAATAGCCACATAAAACACCTGCGCAGACATTGAATCCAAATGGAATTCCAACACACAGCCAAGGGTCAAACACGGAATCTGAGATGGGTTCGCCCAGCTGAACGCTGCTGGTCTGTAGACAAGAGCGGACTATAAAAGAATGCATCCCTCAATCCTTGAACTGGAATAGGCAGAATGGAAGTCTTCAGAGCCTTTCGAATTTTGATGAACCGCCTTCAAGTCTGAGATGCTTTGGCAGTCATTCAAGAGGGGGGAGCATGGAAAGGGGGGACCGGCCAGGCCAATCTGCCCACTCTGCCTTGCCTCCATTTTTCTCGGGGGGGGGGGGATGCATGCTAGGAGGCTGCTTTCAGAGCTGGATGGGCTTCGATCACCACAAATGAAGGCCCCCGCTGCTCCTTCTAGTTGTAGTGTTCCCCTGTGTGGTGCTGGCATGAATATTTTGTCTGGGCTGATTTAAGTTGCCAATCCTGCCCTGGGCCTGGCAGGCACATTTTCTGTATTTGGGTAGGTAGATGGCCAGCAATATCTAAGCGGACATTCTCAGCCTGGTAGCTTTAAGATGTGGCTAGAAGGCCAAGTCTCTCCTACCTTTGATGCGCACAAAATGAACATCATAAGGTCGGGTAACAATAGCACGTGTTGTTTTATTGGGTTGTTTAATCACAACCTCGTGATGGTGTGAACTAAATCCAAGACTCGCTGTTACTATAAATAAGGGCCTTGCTGGAGGTGCCCGCAGGTGGTCTTGGGGGCAGTTGGTTTAATTAACTCATGTGCAAACCTTTCCTTTTCTAATTTCCTGCTACCGCTTCCCGACCTCCGCAGGGACCCATTTTTGAGGTCACCCGCGAGAGGCCAGACCAGGGCAGAGGGCCGTGTCACAACCCTGTGTTTAATTATACACAGGTCTTGCGTAGCATATCAATGACGCCAGAGGGCGCGCGTCCCACGCAAAGGTTACGCATTCCGCAACTTACCCGGATGACAACGGATGGAACCTGACCTCGAATGATGAGCGCGAGGCTGGACTCGGCGCGCGGGCACATCCGGGTCACTTCCTCTGGTTGAACTCTTCCTTCCATTAGCCTTTCCAATCTAAGCGCCGTCCATAGGTGGGGTTCCGTCAATTACTGCGGTTGAGCCCCCAACGTTCAACTGTGCAGAAGTAATCACAACGACAGTCAGTGTTTTGTTGCGCTCATCACTTTTAGGACAAGAAGTTTCCCCACGCGACCGCATCTCCTGCAGGTTCAAGATACGCGAAGCCCAAAGTCACACCAGTGACGCTAAACTTGGCCAGAGGTCACATCCATGGAAAGAGACAAGGTCACGGCCTCGTGTTGTATGCTGTGCTAGCTGTAAATCACAAACCTCGTGGGAATGCAATGGGACGCGAGCGTTCTGCCGCGAAAACAATTTAAAGAGCACCAACCAAAAATAAGCGCTTTACCCGAGAGCACATCGTGTCACAAAACGTTGCAAATGTGTGCTTGGCATAGCTTTCGTCAATGCTTTTTGTTGCTTTAACATTTTTCAGATTTGCTCAAATTGGGTGATTTTCATTTCCTTTTTGTTTTTTCTACTTCTTTCTTTTTCTTTCTTTTCTAGTTTTCTTCCTCTCACTCACGAGGACAAACTCCACTGGCAGTCCCTTCATCAGGACCTATACTTAATTTCCTCTTGACAGGCGCGGACTGGAAACCAGCCCTGCCTTGGTAAAAAATGTTCAGACCAGCCCCACAGTGCAGGAGGCAAGGGCAAGCATAGGGCCCACGGCATGGTTGCGGCATGGCGGCTAATTCTGCTCAGAAAACAGCCCCTAGCATGCAGCATGCCAGAGAAATGCCAGGGTGACTGAACTGCCATTCGTTCCCTTCTCATTGACATATCAATATAGGACCTGGCCAGTGGTCTCCTGGGTGCTAAGTTACAGAAACACGCACAGGTACTTTACGGCCTATGTACAGGGCCACTGGAATTATGCGGCAGGGGAGGGCCAAATTATGCAGCAAGAAAAGGCAAATTATGCAAATGGAAAATAGTGCCCATATTGAGTTTCTGCACCCCAGAACAAGGGACAACATGCATAGTTAGTGTATAATCACCCATTCTGAGGCCTGAAACTTAAAATGGTGTGCAAAATGAGGACCTGGGTCTGCATGCATAATATCAAAAAAGGAAGCGATGCCCAACATTGTGATTGACATGCGTCTGCAGTGTTAGAATTAAAAGTGTTTCTACATTGCACAGGCTGTGGTAGTGTTTCCCTATACTAAATGCCTACTTACAAATAAAGGTCAACATTTTTATAATTTGATCGAGGAAATAGGTAGAAAAATCATTTGTAGAACTTTGTAATATTCATTAAAAACTGTAATACAATGATGAGTGTAGATTCAAGTGAAATATACCACAAACAGGTGATTTTATAAAAACCTGTTTATCTCTGATTGAAGATTGTTTCTGTCGGGCACTCTCTCCCACAGTGGCATAATTAGATCTTTGAAGAGATGTGAAATGCTGTCCTGAGAAGGAACAATAGGCTACAACCTTAGGCTTTAACCCTTTCGCTGCGGCGGGAATTCCGCCGCAGTGCTGGGGGGTGCGGGGGGCAGCGTGGTGGCGCTGTGCTCATGACGGAGCCGCTCCGTCATGAGCCACGGTTGAGCTGTGCTCATGACGGAACGGTTCCGTCATGACTCCGCCCATTTGCGTTGTCCCCCCGCACAGGCGGGGAAACAGCGCCGCATAGGCGGAGCGGCCGCCAACGGCCGTGACATGACGGAACCGTTCCGTCATGAGCACAGCGCAACCGTGGCTCATGACGGAGCGGCTCCGTCATGAGCGGGGAAGGGGTTAAAGAGAACTGGAGGGAACCTGCCTTAGTAGCATGTTTATGGTGAACAGTCCTCAAGAGCCAAGAATGACTTTAAAGCTCTTCTCTTCCCAGCCAGGGTGTCCCGGTTTGCCACAGGACTGGAAGTTTCCTTATTAGAATACAGCAGCCCCTTGTGTGGGGATTCAGAGCTCTGTACACGGACTCAGGGATGTTGCCACCTGGAATGACACCCGGATCAGAGTTTTATGTTACACCGCATTGCACGCCTCCGTACTAATGTGTATTTTTTGAGTACTGCATAACCTTTCACTGAAGAAATCATTCTGAATCGCTATGTAGGTAGGGATGTGGAGTTGTACAACACAAGCATAACTGCGAAGTAAGGGAACACTTTGTGGTATTCCAGGAAATGGAATACAGAGGAGATGGAAGGAGGGCAGTGTACAAAGAAAGAAGTCGTGCAGAAGAGGGTGCACAGAGAAGCATGAAGAGGGAATGGAGGAGATGTGATAAGGGATTGAGGGGTACAGCCCAGGAGGGAAATGGGCAGCAGGATAGCTTGGTGAATGCCCTCAAAGCAGCAACGCATGGATTTAAGAGTGTGGAGTGGTGCTCGGCTGTGAAGCAGAGTAGAGGCACAGATGGAAAGAGTAGTCTACAGGGTGCACAGAGTCGCAGTGGAGAGTATACGTTGGCACTATGGAAGAGCAGCTCTGTGGGTTGGGGCACTCTTCAGGTGGGTCCCTTAACTGAGTTTAATGCATCAATACATGCATGGAAAAACCACGTTTCGCCGCTTGGTGTTTTTTCTTGTAAGTCTCCGTCAAGAGTTGCCATGCCATTCAGAAACGGCAGTATCTCTCTTGGACTTGATGAGTGCACAGAGCAATGTGGTTGTAGGTTGCGTCTTGCTTTAAAAGAGCAAAAGCTTAGCTCCTGAAAGCAAGGTCATCTATGCTGAAGGCATCTTCTAATTTGTTTTAAAAGTATGAATCCTTCATAAGCCAAGTATCACACATCTCGTCCCTCAGCAGAGAGATCTGAGACAAATGTGATCCTGAATTGCTTTCGGCCCCTTTACCCTGCAGTGTACACTGGATTAATCAACTAGGCTCTTTGCCCTTCCATTGCCTTTAAAAACATGGGAGCCCATCCTACCGCCATCCGTTATGTCCTCATTAAAGGGAATAATGCGAGATGCCGAGCGCTGCTGGGAATTTTAAGCGTTAAATTATCATGGAAGCCTTCTATACACAGAAACCTTGACCTTACCCCGCCCGGTGATTGGCAAGTCCTCCTTGTCCCCGACTCAATTAACATTTAAATGCCATTTTATTCAGATATGATGGAACAAACAAATTAATGGTATATTCTGCACACGGACAGCACAATCACTGCTGTTTAATATTGCAAGGATTAATTGAAAAGTCTCCCCTTACTCCGCGGAGGGTAAGAGGGTCACATGGGCAAAACTTGGCCTCCGTGGTCAATTGAGGTGAGGCTGAGATGGATCCATTTCGCTGCATATTAATTCTTAATAATCAACAGGAGTTGGAAGGGCGGGGGCTGCTTCGGCTGGGGACCGCTATGTCACACAGTACTAGGATGCCATTTTATCATTGATTTCTATATTGAACGAGATCTATTCAACGAGTCTTGACATTTACATTGCGCTCGAACGGCCATCTTTAACTATCAGTAGTCAAAAATTAAGGAAACACTGGGAGTCAATGTGACTTGCAAAAGATTAAAACAGATGGCACTTGGCAGGAGCTATCATACCCACTCTCACTCCATATCATGTATCCTAGACCCTTCAAACAGGATATTCCTCTTTTAAAGCCATAGGGGTCTTGCATAGACACATATACGCAGTAATGCTCTGTGTCAAACCCTGAAAGCTCTATCGTCAAATCCTGAAATTTGGACAACGCCAAAGAGGAAGCTTAAAATTGAGATATTATTTATAGTGCCTTCTCTTTACTCTAAGTTCATTGAAAATGTGGAAGTAGAACTGCTGGAAGTAGCACTGTACTTCCTCTGGAAACTTCACAGCCTGGGCAACCTTTGTAAAGATTGAAAAGTTGAAAAAAATATTTAGTAAAAAAATCATGCAAAATTAGGTATTGCCAAAATAAAGGTTTACTTCTAAGAGAGAATTCTCTTAAATAAACTAGAAGTTTAGTGGGAAAATTCTTCAACAAAATCATTTTCTCATGAATGTGAGCCCATGGGTAGAGTTTTGCAAAGGTTAAAACTTTGCAACATTTGTAAACTGCAAAGTTTATAAACTTTCCAAAAATGTACAAACTTTGAATTTCACCTAATCATATAACTGTGAATCTGTGTTTGAAGGGTGAAGGGTTAGACTGGTGGTACAGTTTGTGATAACCGCACTGCCCACATGCTTATGAGTATTGAGTATCCTTAGGGAACCTTGTGTATGGCTCTTACCTATAATCCTGTGTTTGGTTAGTAATAGCTGTTCACCCATACTGCAAGAGCTATCCAACAGTCTGGTATCATTAACAAAGAACAAAGGTCAACAGGGGGCATTATCAGTCTGATAAAGAATACACAGAGTTGGCTCTAGAGTATTCTCCTGCCTCACACCTTTAGTGGTCAGAAAAGGGTTGCTGTACCCTACCGTTATAGTTGTAATCCCACTTTCATTTCTGGGGTGTCTCTTGCTATGTTGTAGTGCTATTTTGACTCAATTAGATAAAAAGAACATATATATATATATATATATATATATTTTTTTTTTCTCGGCCCCCGCTTGACGAATCACCACGCAACTTTCAGGGTAGGAGAGGAGCGGAGCTGGCCAAAAGTTTGGAAAATTACACAAGGATTCGTCAACCGGCGCCAGACTTATTGGGAATAGAATGTTGCGGATTTCCTATGGAAAAAAGGTCCTAACTATAACTACCTACTGGCGACTGCCAGTAGGTAATATATATATATATATATATATATATATATATATATATATATATATATATATATATATATATATATATATATATGTTACCTAGCATAATCGCACTGAACAGTTCTGAAAAAAGGTGTATGACCATACATGAGTGCAGGTTATCTTAATTTTGGGTACTTACATGTTTTCTGCGACACTCAAAGGTACTGTGACGCACTCTCAGAAATCTTTGTGAATGGCAACTCTTGACCCAATGGAGGCATTACTGTTTGTGTGTAATTGCCCTCAGTTTATATTTGCTTGACATAAAATTATTTTCTATCTCTACCGTTGCATATTTTTTTCTTTTGTGTTTTTTTCGCACTAGATAATTATTTTTCCCCATGGACACGCTATGTCCTGGAAGTTTTTGGTGGCGTATCCTTCACAGTATCACCTTGTAGGGGTTCAAATATGCCTTTGACAGGGTTAATTCTCAAACAATGGTTGTGGTCTAAATGGATCAGGAAAACATTAATGAATCTCACAAACTTGAAAATTTGTTGGTGTTTCCAAACTTTCAGGGGAACCCACTCCCTTAAGTGGCATTTCCTAATGCGCAATATTACACCATTGTAGGGCAACATTTCACAATATCAACGACTCCTTGCACTCATAAATCATGCCATTTACGATTTGAGAACGGTGGCCAAGATGGTTAGCACCAAGCAATGGTCAAAGGTTAAGTGACTGGTTGACAACACAAGCCTGCTTGGGTTAGAGGATTTCCTTTGGTATTGCCACTTGGTGGTCCAATAACAGCAAAATCAGCCCCTCCCCACCCCCCCAAAAAAAAATCTGTCTTTGTTGACTGAGTTTGCCCTACAATTGCCTTTAGGTGGAGCAATAAAAAACTAACATGCTGATTTTGGGCGGCACGCGCAGGAGCCTACCACGTCTGCAAGGCATACATACACTCCAGGTCTTGCCGTGAATTGTTTTTGCTTGCCTGATGAAAGAGAGGAGGCTGTGATCGCATCTGTAATTGTTGCTATTATAAACCCACCCGCGCAATATGACAGATAAAATTACCTCTCCTGCACTCCACCGGCGCATCCAGCAGCCCGCGTGCCCTGCAGAGATGGCGAATAAAGGAGATTCAGAGCTTGTCACCTCATTTGAAAGTCATAATTGTGTAAATAGGTTGAAATTGGCAAATGTGTAGCTTATGAAAAGTTGCATCCCTGGATAACTGCGGTAAATAGCTCTTTCAAAATTACATCTGATTTTTTTTTTTTAGACTTATTGTCATTGCTTCTAACTTCCACTTTAGTATGATAGCTGTGCATAGTAATCTCCATTGCTAGTTGCCCACCAGGCGTGTTTTTACCCATTCATTTCCATATTTACACATATAATTGTGTTTTCCTTTTCATTTTATCATCCAATTAGGGCCTTTGTTTTGTCAAAATATGTGTTACCTTTAAGCAATATGACAAATATATCACGCAACAAGAAAACCGATCACTACCACAAAGCGCCAGTAGCCAATGTAATTTCGTATTACATTCACTGCTTGTTGAGTTTATGGCCCATATCGCACTTGTAGCTCTGCCTTTTACAAACCATGCTCCCAGGTGATGATAATGTGATATTGTCCTCTGCTCAGGGCATTAACATATTTATAATATCCGACCTTTCAGTTGAACAGACTGTCAAGAACTTCACCACCCAGATCTCTGACAATCTCACAGAGTCATGCCCATCAAACCCACCAAACTTAAGAGATCCTTTAAAAAAGGCCAGCTTGTACACCCTGGAACTGAGAACCATGAAAAGCATACGCAAGCAACTGGAAAGGAAATGGTGCACCAGAAAGGGCCACCTTCAATATATAGCTCAACTAGTACCATTGCCTCCAGAAAGAGATGAAATGGAACGCCTTAGCCAACCGCATCGAAGCCAGCTCCAAACACAGAAAAGAACTCTTCAGCATCGTCAAGGAGTTCTCCATCCAGCAACTAAAATCATCATCACCCCCCTCCCATGAACTCTGCCACACCCTGACGGACTTCTTCCACGACAATATCTCTCTACCATCTACAAAAACTTTGAAACCCAGTCCGCTGCCACTGACATCCTCAGCCTCCTTGAACCCACAGGGGTTTCTACCAAAACTATACATGTGATTGACTGAAGAAGACTAAACCATCATGTTGCTTGGCTAGTTTGGCATGACCATTAAGGGCCTGATTACGAGTTTAGCAGTGTGGAAGTGGGCCAATACGCCAGCACCCGATCCCACACTGCCAAACTTGTCCGTACAACACTGGTAAGTCCATGCCATGCAGGAACTAGGGGTGCATGCATACAGGGAAGCGCAACATGTGCCCCCCTGCATGCATCCTCATGGCCCTGAGGTAACAGGGAGCCCTGCAGGGCCCCCTTAGTTTCCTCACCAGCATACTTTTCATGGCACGCTCACTGCCATGAAAACTGTGGGGGTGAGGACATTTGAAATATACTTTGCAGTGCCGCAGCTGCACCTCCAGCATATTGCGGGCCTCCGACCGCCTCGCCATCGCCGAGGGATCACAAATCCTGCTGCGGTTGTGGCATCCAACGGTGGTTCGACCGCCAAACTCATAAAATGGCGGTCAGACCACATGTGCACACCGCCACCACTGCGCCACCCCGGGTTTGGCAGTCCACGAAGCGCCAAACTTGGAATTAGGCCTTAGGAATTAGGAATTAGGCAGGCTTACTGTTTTTATTATTTTCTGCTACATACAATGCAAACACAGCCATAATAAAATGAGTTAAAACCATTTTCATATAACTTCTTGCTTTTATCCCATCACACCCTGATTGTGTCGTCCATCCTAGCTCTACTTTATCTTCCATACTTTCTCCATCATTCACTCTCCCTCTTTCTCTCTTACTCTCTCCCCCACCCCTCACTCTGTCTGTATCTCTAAATCTCTGCCTCTTGGCCACTCTATTTCTTTGTCTCTATCTCTCCCTGTATCTGCGATGCGTATGTTTATGAACATATGCACAATGTCTTCCTCCTTTTCTCCCTTTTCCATCCTCACATTGAATGCACCTTCACCACAAATCTCACTTAGAAATACCTTGGATTCACCACACAGTCCATTTCAGATACTGACCCACTGCCCACTGCCCTCCTGCGCCCACGCTCATGGATTTTATTTTTCTTCACTTCATCATCTCCACAGCACCTTTCCTCCTGCTTTCAATAAAATACATAATGTTGATATATATGATATGCCCATCACTAAATTCAAGTTGTCATGTTCACTATAGGCTATAAATAGTCTGTGCCATGCTGTCAAATATATATTAAATGGGCTTTTATGTTTATTAAGAAACCTCCCAGTGTATCCGCAAAACTGCTTTTAGTTTTTGAAGGTAAAGTCCCACTTTGGGGGGGTTTATCTTTAGAAATTAATATATTTGCCAAAAGGTCCACCAATCCACCATGGATGTGTGTTTTTTACTGAATGGCCATTGTAATGGAGATAGGAACCACTCTGGAGAAAAACCTGTGGGAAAACTTTAGATGCTGCAGGCCAGCCATGATGGAGTCTGTGGAGCCAAAACCTTTGGAACCCCGGCTGCATCCCTCAGAGTCTAAACCAAGCCCTCTGTTTACTCTCCATCAGTGACTCAAATTCAAACTCTTACCTCTTCTCTTCCTGTCTCAAACTTAGCACATACTTAATATTGTTCAGTATCTCACCATTTCATACTTCTTATTAACTGAGGCTAGGAAAATAAGTAAAAAAAGAGAATCATCATGAGGAAAACATAAATTGTCAAAGCCAACAAGACTGCTTTTTTTGGTTCGGGGAATTGTTTGGTAATAGTTGGGCGACATTGTGTGTTGGAACACCCCATCATAAATGGACATCTTGGGCCAGGGCAATAAGCAAGTGTTGAGTAGGTCTCCTTTGCTGAAGAGGCTGCATTAGCAGAGTTATGCTGAATCCTCAAAGATGATTGTTATGAGAAGGAGTCAGAAGACATACATTGCATTTTCAGTGCTGAAATCTGAAATCATATGCTGCAGCATATTACACAGTCCATACTGTTAAAAAAGGACGAGTATTTTTATTGTAATTTTAAGAAAGGCCATGCGGACCACATCAATGCTCTGTGAGCAAAAACAACTATAAATCCAATTACATGTTAAACTAAAGCAAATGAAGGCCTAAGAGTGATTAGTGATTAATCTTGTAATTTAAAGTCTGGTAGACGGTGTAGGTTTAAGATAATTATTTAATAAGCACGCAAAGTAAACTGCAGTTGGTGGTCCCTCTGCAGCCAGCAGACAAGTGACTCGGGAGGAATGCACCTCTGTCACCAAACAGCATCCCTCCAGAGCACCAGAGATGCAACATTCTATATTAAAGGTACACAACTACAAGCTATGCTGGTCCCCTAAGTACAACAATTAGCCCTATGTGTTTATGACAGGCTATGTCAGCAACCAAACAGCATGCACTTACTAAACAAAAATGCCGCACAGCTGCAACAAAAATGTGTCTAGTAAATACATCAAAAACACGCCCTGTCTCCATCACCAGCACCGAATGGAACAAGATAACCAACAGTAAAATGGATGTCTTTACTGAGCCCTAAATAGCAGAATCATTTATACATGAACTTTCTGCAAAATGTGTCCTTGAGTTACAGTCAGAAAGACGATTTCTTTTATTGATATAGATTTCACCATTTGGGTCCAGCCCTCACTTTAACAATCACTGGGAAAAATGATTAGTTAGCACTCATGCATTTTACTCACATCACAGCTGGTTTGATAAACTAGTATGTTCGAAGCTGCCCTTGTTGGCGAGGGAAGAGAAGGGATGCACTGATGAGGGTGAAAGAGTATTGTGTGTGCAGGAATTGAAAGGTGAATCAGGCTAAAAATGTACTAAGAAATGCATATATCCCACAGAATATACATTAATAAATTACCAGAGCTTTATCAAGCAGATTTAAAAGTGAAAAGTAATGCTTTTGGCCAAAGTGATTCTTTTGTTTGAAAATCGTTTTGTGTTTGATCCAGGTTTCTTATTGTATAAAAATGATTCTATTTCAATTGGCAATTTATTTTGAATTGCTACTGATTTTTTTTTTATTCAGCATTTGTTGCAAATCGTTTTTTCTTTAAATTTGTAATTTGCTATTGACAAAATAATGTTTTTCCAACATCTTATTTTATTTTACCATTTTCTCATGGACCACGCTTTTAGATGCTGTGTATCTACCTCTGAAACTGGAAACTCAGCAATGTGCCATTAGGCCTAAAAGTTACTGAACCCAAACACAACAACATGAATTAGAATGGGAAAAACTGTAAAATGTTGGTCTCATGACTCTAGAAAACTCGACTTTGCACCTAAGCAAGCTACCCAAGAGGACATCCTTCAAGAGCGGCCTGAAGATAGACATGACATAGAAGATATTTACCATTCACCCGTAAGAGATACACTTGAACCCCACCTTCATGAAGAATCCTGGCCTGATCAATTGCATAAATATAATTAAAACAATAGTGCTGCATATTCTAGACATGCCAGACCTCCAAATTGATGGCTAGTGTTATTTCTCATGCATAGTGCCCTGGGGGAGCAACGGGTGTCTGCACATACTTTTTTGCAACCGGGGGACACTATGGTATTAACGAAGGGGCCACTCAAGCATCTGCATCTGTAATATTGATAATTTCTATCTTGAGAGGGCATTCCTTCATTTATATGGCCCCAAGCAAATGAGGGAATCACTTAGCCTCTGCGCCCACACCGTATTACACACATGGGCACAGAGGCAAACAGGCCCTCAGGAGGCATGCTGCCACAAAGAAGTGGTGCACTGGTAGGGCGCATCCTGAGGCAGCCCTCTGTATGGAGCAAAGGTGGTCTGACGGGTCCCCGAGACATCTCCCACTCAGGGTGATCTCTGTGCCCTCTTTAAAGTGCAGGAGCCTGCCATGAACCTTTCCAAAGGTCGCTCGGGCACAGATCAGGACAGTGGCACCCTTGCGTAGTAGGGGTCCTCCTGAAATTGCCTTGATGATCAGCAGGGCTGGATGGGATGTTTCATTTCAGTGAGCAACGACCACAAAGTCATAGCCTAGCACAAGTAGCTTCATTATCCAAAATCATGGTCAGAAGGATTCAGAATAGGGAATGTTTGCGGGCGGCGGGCCTGTAAAAGCCTCGTCTCAGGAAGATATTGCAAAGGGTGGACGAGTGACCTGTATTTCAATATTAAAGAGTCTGGATGAGCCTTTTGTGAACAAAGGAGACTGTAGATGAGCCGTTTGAGGACACCGCAGTGAGCGAATGAGCGATCTTCCCTTGGACGCAAGATTCAGAGGACAGTCTGTGATATATAAATCACACCATCATTTTTTCCCCGACCGGTCAAACAGTCAATTTTTTAAAGGCGACTTTGTCATATTTAATGGTGCTGTCACCCTTCCAGTTTCACTAGCCTGTGAATAAGAAATTCATAAGTGACGCATATCGCTGCTGGCTCTCCAGCAGCGGTTAGGCATACATATAAACATAAGTGCACACAGTCGGTTACATCCTAGCAGCACTCTACCGAAGGTCATGAGGTCAGAAACGTCTGCATTATTGTTTGAAATAGTGGTAAGCATAGTACTCCCCATTAACCAAGTAACTCTTCCAAAATGGAGCAAAGAAGCACATGAGAAATGAACAAGGGCTTCAGTCGTCTCTATCATTCTCTTTTCTCTCTCTATCAGTTTCTCCTACTTGCTGTTTCTTGCATTCATGGAACCTTACGCGCATCTGATTCTTTTTATATCTCTTAAACACTAAATCCTTTCTTGCTCTGTATGTCTCACATATAAGCTTCACTTCTTTCTTGCAACTCTTTACTGTGCCCCTCCTTAGACTTTATGATTACCTTTTGTTTACATTCTGTAACTTTCTTGACAGTGCTCCACAATCTTTTTGTCAAGATGCACGAATCTTGCAGTCCATATCCAAGAAGAGCAATGAGAGCATCAACACTTCTCTGAACCCACTGCCAAGCTCACATGACCAGCATTCAAAATCAAACATTATCCTCTAAGCATTCAAGGTTGCCATGGCCATTGGCGGGTGAGTCCAGCATCTTCATGGGACTCGTAGTCCTTCTTGCTGTTGCTCAGGTGTTAGCAGAGTGCATCCATCTGAAATGCGAGGCAGAAACCTCGCATTTCAGATGGAGCATCACCCACACTCTGCCTCTTCACCCTCCTTTTCTCCTGAAGATGCACACTTTGAGGTGATTTTGAGTGAGTCCATGCGGGCCGGCATGAGGAGGGCAGCATGTTCAGCACCGCATTCTGACACTTGCACCTTCTACAACACTTTGCTCAACTCTTTTCATTCATTGTTTGTGCCCTTCGTAGGGTTTCCTTTTTCATGGCTTTTTATATTAATCATAATTTTTGTATATTCCCTTGTTACTAACCTTTACTACTTCTCTTTGTCAGATCTCATATTTTTCAAAAATGGTGTTCCTTCTTTCTATTTTTTATTCTTTTCCATTTACTTAAAGTCTCTGTGTCAATTCCCTCTGCTTTCTCATGCTTCTCCATTTCTTTTTATTTCTATACTTCTTTCTTTCGCATGCTCTTTCTTTCGTTTGTCCTATAAAACCTTCATGAATTCTAATACAGTTATGGGCATTTCCTCATCTTCTGGTGACATTTACAAAGCACGAGGCTAGAAGTTTATAAATTCAACCTGAACCCCAAGAGGGCAATATAGGTCCATGTTACACGTTACTTATTATCTGTTTTTATTACATGATTTATGAATTGATTTTAGTAGTCTTTAGAAGGAGTTGGAGCATTCAGTATTCATTGTTGGCCTGAGACTGCAGATATGTCTGTCAGTGTTTCCAGAAATGTATGGTTTTTTGTTGGGGATAATGTGCTAATATTTTGAATGTGTTTTATGCATCAATGTGCAAACATCAAATTTTAACTGCAAAGTGCATCATAAGGAAATTAAAAACATGCATTCTAAAATGTGCTTTTCTTTTGTATCACTTTGACACTACAGAGTAAGTTTAACAAAATATATCTAACGGTACAAGATAAAGTACAATGTAGGACTTTTTGATTTTTTGCTGATTGGATTTGAATGTGAAGTATTTGTTTTCAGATACTGGGGAGGATACATTGGTAGAGGCTTACATCAAGGAAGTGCCTTGCACAATGCAGTCGCATAAGTGCCAGATGTGGTGCAAGATTTATGCATATATGCGCTAAAGTATTGTGAGAACTTTGGGTTCAGCTGTTCCTCTCAGAACTTCGGCTTGCCAAGAAGTTTCTCCAGGTCTCTTAATGAGTGTCTTGCAAAGCTTCTAATGCACTAGTTTAGAAGAGCACGCCATGTGGACATGCGCACTGATTTGTACTCAGATTTACTAAAGGATGCATCGAATATTTATTATTTATATTTCACACTCAAATCACATCAAAATACAAGGTGATGATAGGTGTTCGCAAACTGGAATGTTTGTATTCAGTTTACTGAACATTGGTACTCATTATCGAGAAGTATAGATGATGTATATAGAAGAGAACCAAAGTACAGCGACTGTTGTTTCACCATGTATTGACGATTGACCAGTTTACTGCCGTAGACCTGACTCCAATTCTTTACATGAAGCACTTGACATCAGACCAGTTTTCAGGCGCTCTGCTGGTTGGCACGGGAACAAATTTAGCACAGCTGGACACATGGTCAGCTGTGGCTCTTTTGATGTATTGTTTCACCCTCTATGAAATCATTTTTTTCTCGAAAGCGGAAGATGGGGGTCTGAATTGGCATGTTAGTTATGGGAGAAGTACGAGGGTCTAATCCACCTTTACCGAGCGTAGAAGAGTTGATGGTAGAACAAAGCCAGACATAACTGGCCGGTAAAACTGAGATGGTCCTCAAATCTCCAAATCCACTAAAGAGCAAATCACTGACCATCAGGCATATGTTGTCTTTGCCCCATACTGAAGTAGGACTGTGAACCAAAGGAGGCAACTGAAGGTCATCAGAAAGCCCAGTAGAAGGAGATTCGAGGATGGCTCATGACAACAGCGCTCAGAGCCAGTACTGAAGATTGCAACATAATTCTACCCCGGCACTCTGAATGTTATATCCCTCCAAATGTGGAAACTTAATAGGTTGATTTCACAAAAGCTAATCACCAATGTATCACAGGCAAACAACAGAGATAAGTTTGTACAAAAAACTTTCTTTTCTTGAATTTGTGCAGATATTTTTAAAACATGACAATTTTGGTCAAGACTGTGTATATCCCTATTTACGGACTGATACGAATGGGGAGATATTGTACAAAGACCTTAATACTACACGGTCTTGATCAGGGTGCATAAGAACAGCCAACACGTGTTTAGTCACATCCAGTGACTTCCTGCCATTACGAGTAGTAAATCTATTCTAGAAAGCCTTGAGGAAGTCACTGGATGTGACGAAACACGTGTCGGCTGTTCTTGTGCACTCTGATCAAGACCATGTAGTATTAAGATGTTTGTACAATATCTCCCCATTTGTATCAGTCCGAAAATAGGGGCATACACAGTCTTGACCAAAATTGTCATGTTTTAAAAATATCTGCACAAATTAAAGAAAAGAAAGTTTTTTGTACAAACTTATCTCTGTTGTTTGCCTGTGATACATTGGTGATTCGCTTTTGTGAAATCAACTTATTAAGGTTCCACATTTGGAGGGATAAAACATTTAGAGTGCCGGGGTAGAACTACGTTGCAATGTATCGCACAGTGACCATCGTCGGTACCTGTGTATTTGGGCACCCAAGGTAGTAGGGTACACTTTTACCCTTAGTGGCACCTTAATAATTGTATTCAATGATCTGATTTACTAGGAGAGTTAACTATACTTGTGATTGCCCAGTCTAATTTTACATTTTCCTGAGGTGCGACCCCTTACACACTACTACCGCCTCTTGTATTGTAACCAGTCCTGAAGATGTTGGAAATATTGTGCAGCGGTAATTGTGAAGCTTCATAAGTGACTACATGGAACGGATGGCTGATATCAGCGATGCAAGGATCATGTATCTTGAAGAACCCTTTCTGGCGGTAGATTGACAGATGTTCAAGAGGAATCTTTGAGGTGTGCGGGAAAGATATGACTTACCACAGTGGCGTTTGGCAGTTCAACAGGCTTCTACCATTTGTACCCCCAGTGTTTTTTATCTGCCATTACACCCATCATACACACCAACAAAAGTAGTTTCTCTGCTATTAAAGAATAATTGAAAAGCCATTTTTGTTCAATGTTATTTTGGGAAGTGAAGTTGATAAATTTAATAACAACGGTGTGCCGGCTGTCTCTAGCCACATTTCCCTTCATTCCATATAAATTAGTAGGTATGGCTATTGGGCAGGTGTTAAAAATGTGTCATGGACTTGGGACCATGTAACTACAATATTTCCATAAAAACAGAAATGTTTTGATTTTTCCAATGCCCATCACGATATTTTGCCTCCCCATCAACATTCAGGTACGCTAGCACACGTGGGCATATCGCAGAAAATCAAATCAGTGGCCCCAGGTTTCAAAAATGCACTCACATCTGGTTGCCGGCTTCTGTTTTTTTAACCTCCCATCAGCTCACGAATCTCACAACTGATTTTTCTTCTTTCCAAATCCCTCTCTTGCCTCAACCTTTTGATCCAGGTGGAATGATCTAATAGGAGAATCGGGTTCTCGCGGCTTCTGGCTTCAGTTCAACTAAAGAGAGACGCACTTATTGGCTGGCTCTTCCCAGAACCTTACGCCAGCCTCATATTTTATTCATAAAGGTGTTTAACTGGTTAATGAATTATGTATGGCCCTCTTTGGTGACATTGCACGATAAAAGGTTTGTTGTTTCACACTAAAAATAGGAACATGGCTTGGGAAGCCGCTGAAGTGTAATTGACAAGCAGAAGGGGTTGTTCCTGGTCAGACTGTAAAGACAGTGAGCACGTGGCCAAGTGTGCTTGGAAGGGATTGACCGTCTGGTGGTGTTAAGCTCACTTTCGTCTACTCTTGATTGTCGGCCAAGACTGACCTCCTATGACTTGTTGGCTTATTCCAGGGTATTTGTGCTAGCTGAAACAGGAAATATCAACACAACATATAGAGCTGCAGTCTACAATGCAGAAATTGCACAATAGTTTATTTCCCCCCAAGTTTGTATTAAGAAAAAGGCCAACAAGGCATTAATCAAAGAAAAGGCTGTCTTCTAGGTTTACATTTTAGAAGGTCACTAAGGTACAAACCACTATGTGGCTCGTAATTGTGTTTTGTCCGCAAGCTCAAGTTTACGGCCAATAACGGGATTACAGTGGGGGCATAAATGAATCGTGTGTGCTCCAGCTGTGTCAGCAGTTTGAAATTGCCCCAAATCCCGCGCATATCCTAGTTGCGCACCTTGGAATGGGGAATAGCATGTCATTGGAGCGTGATTCCACATTTTGTGGTGTTAAACTCTGAGTCGGACACACAATTTCCACCCTCATTTTGTGCCCCATTCTGAATGCGACGTTTTTGTGTAAAAAAAAACTATCAGCAATTAGGTATGCATAGCAACTTTTTCAACTTCACCTGGTGCTCTGTAATGAGGCGTGGTGTAGAAAAATATATATTTTAAGGACAAAATAGTTTGTAGCTACTCAGTTTGGGCAGTGGACTGTCTTGACGGCTGTGCAGGAGTTTCTTCCGCCTAGTCTAAATCTCTCTGGGGCTGATTCACGGGCATTTTCCAAAAGTCTGAGTTCTGCAAATTTATTGAATGTTTCCTCTCATGACCTGAAAAGATTTCTGTCTTTCCGAAGGTTCATAGAATTCCTAAGAGTGAGCTTGGAAATCTAGGTGTACAAAATCACACATTATATACAATATAATGGTATTTTCCCAAAGTTTTATGATATTAAAATCACTGACTAGTGTCTCGTACAGAAAATGAACGCGATGTAGGTATTGTGCGTGGAAGTCTTGCAAGATATTGGCACGGAAACAGCCCAAGGGTACATATACGCGTTACATATATGGCTTCGGAACCTACAAAGACACTTGCTGTTGTTACCGTGTATAAAATGTAAGTTTCTGGTGTTTCCACGAGTGGGAAAGGCAGAGAGAAATGTTTTGAAAGCCCTGAAATAACCATTTTTTTGTGTATTTCAGCATTTTGTAATGGGATTCTCCTCCTCTTCACACTCTCCCATCATTCCAGTGCACCCCCCCCCACTCGCTCTTAGCAGAGGATTCCCTAAAATCCCTGACTCTCACTGACGCGCCTCTGACCGTAAGTGTTTGAAAACTGCACCGAATACTGAATCTGGGAAGCAGGAGGTGTTATTTCTGAGAGCAAATGGGGCTTTCCTCTTGCCATAGTTTTGGCATATGTTGTTGTTTTTCCATGTACCATGGTTTTTGCCCACTCACAGGCCTGTCAGAGTATTTTGCACTGGCCTGGGACAACACTTTCTGATGTGCCCACTCGGGTTTGCCATTCAAGGAACACCTCCTTAGCAGGAATGTTCACCGGGACAGTGTGGCATATTTACAAGCCCCTAGCGCCACCGGAGTGTCACTTTTTTTGATGCTCTGGTGGTGCTGTGTGCAGGCCCATATTTACAAGGCCACGTAATGCCACTTTGCGCTGCTTTACACGGCCTTGTAAATATGGTCCTCTTTCACACAGTACTCTGCGTCAAAGGGGCGCGTCATGGGTGTTGCTGTGAGTGTTCCCACTGCCCCAGATTTACAGGTATTCCTAAGTCTGAGGCAGCACCAAAAACGAACGCCTTTCCAGGGGAGGCGTTAAAGTTTTTTGTTCTTTCTGTGTGTGCTGCATAATGCGACACACATAGAAGGAGCAAATCGCCATTAATGATTGTTTTTGTGCAGGAAGGTGCCCCTTCCTGCACAAACACAATCAGCCCTGCAATGAATGGACCCTTGCACCATGGTGCAAGGGTGCCTGCATTGGTGCACGGCTGCTGTTTGTGCACCGGTGCACGGGAGAGCACAGAGGTGCGCCATAATCTTGTAAATATGGCTCATCCCTGCGTTTTTGAAATGCCGCAGCTCACTGCAGAAAAATGCTTTCCGTGCCGCACCATTTCATTGTAAATAAGGCCCGGTGAGTCCGAGTGCTGTGACCGGATTCTCTACCTCATGAAAGAATAGGCCAGGCATGTGTTTTTAATGACTTGAATACATTTTATAACGGGTGCACGGGGCCCCAAAAAGGCATAGGGGGCGGGGGCAGTGGACCCTGGCCGCCTTTCCGTTGTGACTTACGTGGAAGCTTGATCATTGCACAGGGATAAAAGGATACGCGTAATGATTGGACTCCTCAAGACGCTGTTTATTAATAGCACAGTTTCTATCAATACAATTAGCAGCCCCGGGCTTGGGTCCACCCCATAACGCTTTATTGATGCAAATTGCATCTGAATGCCAGTGCGGATCAATACCGAGCAGGTTGTCCATGTCAAGTCACTTTTAGCAAATTATTTCCATTGTGCCTCATTTAGCAAGCGGCGCGTGGAATTATTGCTTCGCCCCGCAGAAGCCGTCAAGGCTTCCATAAGCTTGCGTCCCTTTAATGCAGACCTTGTCGTATATGTCCCCCGCACACCGTTCACAGCCATGACACGCCAATGCAAACACACTGCGATGGGATCCCATGCGTCGCAGCTGCCAACGCGCTCCTCTGTCTTATTTATGTGCGGTATTTGCACTTCCATTTTTTCTTCTGTCATTTTGATTTGAATTGTTATTATTTTTTGTCACCAATATCATATTACTGCAGAGGCAGAGAAAACACCAACATGACTAGGGGGGACCTTTATCATGTTACGCAGCCAAATCAATCAGCCAGTCGCACATATTACACCAGTTCAATCCATTAATGGTTCCATAATATGAGAAGACGAATGCTTCCCACAACACGGCCGTGCGCTGCGGCGCGCCCGCGCCGCCGTTGCTGCCCGGCGAGATGATTAGATGCGCTGTGGTTTACAGACAGGAGCCTTAGAAAGGGGACACAGATGCTGAAAATGCTTCTTTTGGGTCAGTGATGAGGGAGCGGTGTGCTATATTTAGCTAAAAGGGAAGAGTAATGAGATTTGATCCTTTTCACAACTGTGTTTTTATGGAAATTTTATATAGGCGTGGGCTGTGTTCATCAGCAATCGCGAGGCCAGCCCAGTACTTTAAAAGAAAACTCAACGGTGCGTCTAATAAACAGAATCATTTCAGTACCTGTTGGGCTGGTGTAGTATTGCAATGTAGAGTAGCTGCAGGGAGCAGCCCTGGGTACTTTCTGGCCCTCGCTTCCTGCAGCTTTGTCGCCTTGAATGTAGGGTTGATGTTGGGTGTGTTCAAATTATTATTATGATTAGCAGTAGTAGTAATTGTAGTTAATAGTAGAGGTAGACGCATTAGTAGTAAAGTTACTAGCATTATGAATCGTTGCAGTGGTAGTGGTGCACAGGACTAATCCTAGTAGTAGTGTTGTTGTGGTTTTCCCAACAGCTGCTGCCTTGTAACTATCAGATTTAACAAAATCCTCCTCCCTAATCAAACCAGGGTCGAGTTATGATCTTGAGTAATTCTTCTACTCCTACTACTACTAATAGTAACAACAAATGGAGGTGCACTGAACATAAAATAGAGAGTCCAAAGTGTTTTTCTGTTTCTTTGTTTGACTTTTATTTCATAGCTGATAAAAACACAACAACAGCCAACGCGTTGCGTTCCTTTAAAGACAAATTTTAACGGAACTTCTTCAGCGCTGTAACAGAATGGAAAAGACATTTTTATAACACTCATTAAAACTGACGGACGTACACATATTTACAAACGTTAAAAAAGTTTTTTGTTTTAGATTATACAATTAAATAAAGTCAAACAAAGAAACAGAAAAACACTTTGGACTCTCTATTTTATGTTCAGTGCACCTCCATTTGTTGTGAATAAATTGTCAGAGATTCTCTTCTGAGGCACCACTAGGTGAATGGTGCTGGAGTTATTGTGCACTAACAGCCAGATAAGGCAGCAGCATTATTAAAAGTGAGGTGCTACTATTTAAGTCCATCACCTTTGGTTGTTTTTGATATCACTACTAATAGTAACATTCATCGTCATCAGCAGCAGCAGAAGCAGCAAAAACCGAAGACGGAGAAGCTGTTGGGATGAGACAAACGTAGCAAGTGGAGGAGGAGAGCTGAGTTGTGCCTCTTCCTTATTGTTTCTTTTTCCACATCTGGATTTGCACTTCTGGTCACATACAGTGCAATGTGAAAGATACTTGTTATGAATGATTCTAAAAAGTAATGTACTACAATAAACCTTCCCCTTGTTATATCTTACTTCTATTTTGTGGGTTTTATGTAGCACACATGTTTGCTTGCATCAGCATTAGTCATATAGTTTCCACAAACGCTCAACATCCCATCGATGGATGCAGTTAGAATCAGTTTTACTTGTGGTACGGTAAGTATCAGCAGTACTGATGGGGACTTTTAAAACAGTGGGGTTTGGGGAGTTTTGGGAACTGAATAAAATGTGTGTGTGGTAAAGTGTACAAGGGATGGGCTCTCCAAAGTAAGCTTTTCATTCAATGAATATGCCTTTTTGTGTTCATGGATTGCAATAAAAACCTCAATTGTGTACAAGCATCAATGCTTTAACCTCACAGTGCACGGGAAGATCCACATTGAACACGCAAAAAACACGCTGCTCCATGGTTTTCATAGAGCTACTTATCCTTCTCCATCTGGTATTGGCCACGCGTCACATGTCATAAATGGCAGGGGGATATCCCCTGTTCTGTTCAACACACACTGACGCTGCCATCTTACCCACCAACATGCGGTGGCGAAGAACCGTCCAATCAAAGGGGGCCCTAATGTGCTGCAAGAGACAACTGTGGTACCATGGGGCTCTTGGAGAGTTGTACGGTCGGTTCAAGATGAAGGTGGTCCCATTGGAACCCAATCAAAAGGCAGCAAACAAAAATTGGTCTTATTCCCTCTGGTGTAAACCACATACACTCAAGGTCTTGTAATGAGTCCTACATCAAATCCAGGATTGGCGGCTAAGAACCGACCAGGTCAGGATGAGGGGTCGAGTATGATATGGAATACCGCCTCCTGCTGGAGGTGCAATTCCATACAACGCTAATTACTAATCCTATGCTAGATATCTGCCATAGTCACTCATCTCTCCTCTTATTGGTAGAGCCTCCCTCCCCTGCATAAGTAACATCTGCTACAAAACACAGCAGAATTCACAAAAGACCCTGGAATGTGCCAGAAGCATAGGCTACCTAACGGTCGAGAAACAGACGTCTCCGTCCTGATAAATGGCAGCACTAAACATGTTTTCGCAAAGGCTTTCTGTCCCATAATAATTGTAGGTGCTGTCTTGTTGTTGTATATCTCCGCTGGCAAGTGGCGATTGGATAAATAGCCAGCTTTAGCTGAAGGATTAAGACATGCTAATACCGTGATTTGTAGGGATTGTCTACAGATGCCGGCATCGGCAGCTTGACTCTGATAAAGCTCAGGCCCGCTTGCCCGCTCAGCGGCTCAGGAGTCGGGAAGAAGGATGGCAGCGACCGTCTCAGCCTGCGTCATCCGGCATCAACAACCCATCCCTGCCTGAAGGGGAGCCAAGAACGCTGCAGGATAGTTCACGTGTTGCAGCCAGCCAGGTAGCATCAACTAGACTTACAGCTTGCAGATTTCTACAGCATATAGAGCATGTTTGCAAACTTGCTGCAACACTTGTCCTTCATCATCATACATGTATGGATCGCCTGCACGTTCTAAGACGAAAAGAGGAGCCTGGAAGGAGTATTAATCGCCAGTGATTTCAAAGTGAATCATATAAAGCTGACAGGCACATATTTGTTCAGTGGGAAATCATCCTGACTTCTATCTGGGCTTGATTTTTATGTTTCTATTTGCGTAATATTTCCATGCATGTGATTGTAAGGTGCTAAAATGCAGAGGCTGGGGTGGGCTTGGGGCTCTACAAAAGAGTGGAGCTGCAGCAAGCAAGAAAGTGCAGCTTTGCGGCACATGTGCATGCACTTACGAATATAGCTGCATTGCAGCAGTTTTAAAGAGAGGGTCAGCATGCAAATGAGTGGAAGATGTGCATGCACTTAGGAATGCATCTGCATTGCAGCAGTTTTAAAGAGAGGGGCAGCATGCAAATGAGTGGAAGATGTGCATGCACTTAGGAATGCAGCTGCATTGCAGAGGTTTTAAAGAGAGGGGCAGCATGCAAATGAGTGGCAGATGTGCATGCACTTGGGAATGCAGCTGCATTGCAGAGGTTTTAAAGAGAGGGGCCGCATGCCAATGAGTGGCAGATGTGCATGCACTTAGGAATGCAGCTGCATTGCAGAGGTTTTAAAGAGAGGGGCAGCATGCAAATGAGTGGAAGATGTGCATGCACTTAGGAATGCATCTGCATTGCAGCAGTTTTAAAGAGAGGGGCAGCATGCAAATGAGTGGCAGTTGTGCATGCACTTAGGAATGCAGCTGCATTACAGAGGTTTTAAAGAGAGGGGCAGCATGCAAATGAGTGGTAGATGTGCATGCACTTAGGAATGCATCTGCATTGCAGCAGTTTTAAAGAGAGGGGCAGCATGCAAATGAGTGGCAGTTGTGCATGCACTTAGGAATGCAGCTGCATTACAGAGGTTTTAAAGAGAGGGGCAGCATGCAAATGAGAGGTAGATGTGCATGCACTTATGAATGCAGCTACATTGCAGAGGTTCTAGAGAGGGCCAGCATGCAAATGAGTCACAGATGTGCATGCACCTAGGAATGCAGCTGCATCACAGCGGTTCTAGAGAGAGTGGCCGCATGCAAATAAGTCACAGACGTGCATGCACCTAGGAATGCAGCTGCATTGCAGCGGTTCTAGAGAGAGGGGCAGCATGCAGATGAGTGTCAAATGTGCATGCACTTAGAAATGCAACTGCATTGCAACGGTTCTATAAAGGGGAAGCATGCAAATGAGTGGCAGATGTGCAAGCACTTAGTATTGCAACTGCATTGCAATGGTTCTAGAGAGGAGCAGCATGCAAATGAGTGGCACGTGTGCATGCACTTTGAAATGCAACAGCATTGCAGCAGCTTTAGAGAGGGGACAGCATGCAAATGAATGATAGATGTGTATGCACCTAGAAATGCAGCTGCATCACAGCAGTTGTAGAGAGAGGAGCACCATTCAAAAGACTGGCAGATGTGCATGCACTTAGAAATAAAACTGCATTGCAGCGGTTCTAGAGAGGAGCAGCATGCAAATGAGTGGTAGATGTGCATGCACTTAGGAATACAGCTGCATTGCAGTGGTTCTAGAGAGAGGGGCAGCATGCAAATAAGTGGCAGATGTGCATGCATTGAGTATTGCAACTGCATTGCAGTAGTTCTAGAGAGGGGCAGCATGCAAATGAGTCACAGATGTGCATTCACCTAGGAATGCAGCTGCCTTGCAGCGGTTCTAGAGAGAGGGGCTGCATGCAAATGAGTCACAGATGTGCATGCACTTAGGAATGCCACTGCATCACAGCGGTTCTAGAGAGAGTGGCAGCATGCAAATGAGTTGCAGATGTGCATGCACCTAAGAATGCAGCTGCATTGCAGCAGTTCTAGAGAGAGGGGCAGCATGCAAATGAGTGTCAAATGTGCATAAACTTAGAAAGGCAACTGCATTGCAACGGGTCTAGGAAGGGGCAGCATGCAAATGAGTAGCAGATGTGCATGCTCTTAGTATTGCAACTGCATTGCAGTGGTTCTTGAGAGGGGCAGCATGCTAATGAGTGGCAGATGTGCATGAACTTAGGAATACAGCTGCACTGCAGCGGTTCTAGAGAGAGGGGCAGCATGCAAATGAGTGGTAGATGTGCGTGCACTTAGGAATACAGCTGCATTGCAGCGGTTCTAGAGAGGAGCAGCATGCAAATGAGTGGCAGATGTGCATGCACTAAGTATTGCAACGTCATTGCAGTGGTTCTAGAGAGGAGCAGCATGCAAATGAGTGGCAGATGTGCATGCACTTAGAAATGATACTGCATTGCAGCCTTTCTAGAGAGAGGCGCACCATGCAAATGAGTGGCAGATGTGCATGCACTTAGAAATGCTACTGCATTGCAGCCTTTCTAGAGAGAGGGGCACCATGCAAATGAGTGGCAGATGTGCATGCACCTAGGAATGCAGCTGCATTGCAGCGGTTCTAGAGAGGGGCAGCATGCAAATGAGTGGCAGATGTGCATGCACTTAGAAATGATACTGCATTGCAGCCTTTCTAGAGAGAGGCGCACCATGCAAATGAGTGGCAGATGTGCATGCACTTAGAAATGCTACTGCATTGCAGCCTTTCTAGAGAGAAGGGTACCATGCAAATGAGTGGCAGATGTGCATGCACCTAGGAATGCAGCTGCATTGCAGCGGTTCTAGAGAGGGGCAGCATGCAAATGATGGTAGATGTGCATGCACTTAGTATTCCTACTGCATTGTAGTGGTTCTAGAATATACTGACATGGGGTGGGAGGTAAATTCCGCGTTGGCAGTGGAGTTCACAGAGTTTTGCCAACCTCGCCCTCCACTTAGAACGCAGAGTTTGGCAGAAACTTCGCCTACACCTGCACCTACAGTGTTGTTGTGGAAAGGGTTCCTTAAGCTCCACGTTTCCAAAGAGGACATTTTGCCTTTTCAGGCAAATATTTTTGTAAACAATATTTGAGGCACAAAATATATGTCAGACATTATTTCTGTATACGGTATTGAGACGTACAACCTTAAATGAGGCAGTCTATGCAACAGTCACCTCTGTGACCCTTCGATGGTTAACATCTGCAATAAGCGTTCATATGACCACAGAGCCACATGTATGTAGATGGTACTTCAAGAGCTCCCATCCTAGCCCACCACCTACTGTTTCATCCTCTAATTCCTCTGCTAACATGCTCAGTACTTAATGCCACGCAGTGCCTTGCTCTCTCAGATTCCCGCTGCAGAGAACCTGCTTCCCTGGTCAATTTCCTTCTCCAACTTCTAGTTTTTTAATCCTGACAAAAACCCATTTTTATTGAAATCTAGAAGGCACTGTCCAAGAGAAATTAATTATAAGAAAACCCCATATCAGCAGCAAACGAAATACAAGACAAGTCTATTTTAATGATTATGGAGGAGAACACTCAACTTCTCCTACATTTCATCCCATTGCTGTGGTGTTATTTGTTTCTCAGTGAGGTAAATACGTCCACAGGGGGAGGCAACTGGTATATAGGGCCGCCACGTGCATCCTCACTCTGAAGCTGCCTTACCCTCCACGTGATTTATTGGGCTTTGTTTCACAGACTGAGTGGGAGTCATACATATTGAATGACTGTTACTCTCATTACAAAAGGGGGTGCTTGCGGGGTCATCCCGCTGAATGAAAAGTGAGGGCTGCGGCAGAAAATACACAAAAGGGAGCTGTCAAGACCCCCACTTAGGAGGGCGGCGTGTGTTTGTAACTATTAACCACGCTGCTGTACACACACATTGAAAGCCGTACGCGCCTTCGTGGCCTTCAACCATAGAGCGACATATTTTTCCTCTGAAGGAGATGTTTTATTTAAACCCCTGTTTCACATAAGAAAAAAGAAATAGATTTAAGGTCTCAAGTATATACTACTGTGAACTAAGAGTGGGTCTGTTGTTGGGAAGGGCAGATATATAGAGACCATTCTAGGTCTGTCCTAGAGACACATGTGGCAGTTGCAGACAAGGCTTTTTCAGCTCTTTTCATCACTTCATCTGTGCAAGTTTAATTCACATTTCACTCACAGCGTACAGCACATGGCAGTGCTCAGCCCACATCACCCACTGGCTGTTTTGCACTGTGAGTGATAGCACTTTGCATAATCACATATGCACAGCCGCATACAGCCAAGCGAGAGCGGTGTCTGTCACAGCGCCTCGACTCTTTCAGGGTGAGTTACCCACCAGCAGCTAACTCCTTAAACTTACAGTACCCCCCACGCCCCCTCCCACCCCCCCGCCATTGCCTTTGGTTTCATGATTTCCGATTAAGCTAGCCCGCTCTCATATCCCTCTCATATTGCTTTTAATATAGCTCCTCTGCTCTCCGTTCCTCTTGAAAACTCTACACACTCTTATGGGGCCCAGAAACTGTGGGGCTGAAATGCTTTATCTGTCACAGGCGCCTTGCTGAATCTTAATGACTGCGCAGCGGCATCAGCTTAAATATTTGTCATTCTGGCCGGAAGTCTCTGTGCAGCAGCAGAAATATTGAAACTCTACGAGTCTGGGTGTTTTAAAAGCCCTCGTCACCAACACAGCTGTAATAGGAAGGCAGGAGCGTTCTCGTGGAAATCTGTAAAACATGTTAGTATGCAAGGTGGTGCAATTCATAAGTAAGCCAAGAGCAAAGCCGGGACTGTGGGGGAGGGGCAATGCAAACCTCTTCCTTCAGCACGAGGTGTGCATGTCCAGAAAGCGCCTGTCACGTTTTTATCCGAGCACCGAATCATGTATTGAGTCATCAGTGAAATATTGTTATACAAAAACCTCCATTCCCATCCCCAAAAAGGCAGTAGGTTCTTCTCCCTTGATTTAACAGGATATGACATGCACATTAAATATCCTGCGACAACAAACCTTCTCATCCTATCAGTTATGACGTGCCTGGGAGTGGTTTCATGTGTGTTCATACACGTGTGTGTGTGTTTATGTCTGTATGTGTACACATGCACATACTGTGCCCTGGGTGATCTGCAGACCCGTGAAATCTGTGATTGAACAATGCTGTGAAATGCTACCAAGTAAAGCTTGTCTAAATCCAGTTCAATGAAAAACAATTCCATAATTTAGCCTGCCATCTAGAGGAGATACACAGAGGGCAAGCATATTTTATTGTCCATCATAATAAACCAAGAGGCCAGGAAGTCTGTTTTTATTTAATGTTTTACTTTAGCTTAGCATAGCTTTTGGTTTAGAATGCCATTTCTTGAAACAGGAGCTTTCTTATCGAAAGTAAGAGGATATTAAAACCTGTAAAACATTATGTGCCTGAATTTCCCCAAATGTACAAGTTACTGAGTGTTCACTACTTACAAGGCTGTCCATGCCCTCTGCCACCCACCTCCCACACCTGGCTTGGGTATTACTGCTGCACATTTGTCCACCCTCATGAGGCAGAAACACCCAGTAGTAAACTCAGGGCTTTAAGTCGGATGAAAAAAGTGGGGGGGCCCGAAAGGAGCGTGGCCAATATAATTAAGGGCGTGGCTTAAAAAATCTGTGTTTAGCATAGTGCGCCGCCCGACTTGTATTTTGCTGTTTCAGTCATTGTATCCAGATATATGATACAACAAGTAACATGATCCCTACAACAAGTCAGCACTATTGGCTTTGTCACTGGTTGTTAGTTGCATAAGATAAATAAGCAGCAACTATGGCTTGTATATAATATTGAAAAAGCTTCCACTTAAAGCCCTGGTGACACCACAACGATGTTGCTGCTCCTGAGTTTCAAAAAGAGAAGGGAAATCCAGAGAGAAAATGACTCTAAAACGCTCACCTGGCATGACGTCATGCCGTAACTGCTCCACTAGTGAGAAGTGAGCAGTGTGAGCACGCACACATCGATGGGCCTGCTGTCACTGTAGTCAGGAAAAAAACGGACCGCCTGTGCCAGGGCACAAAACAGAGCCCGATAGAGACCCGTTTCGATGCCCTCTTTAAACAAGCATTGGCATAGCCAATAGGTCTCGCCTTTGGGACCTTATAAGTGTTTAGCCATGCAACAGTTGCATAACTAAATACTTATAAGGTCCCAAAAGCGAGACCTATTGTCTATGCAAAGCAGCCGTGCGGCCGAGAAAGTGAAAGTGATCGTGATTGCGATCACGATCGAACATCAAAGCGGCCGTGCAGCTGCGAAAGTGAAAGTAATCGCTGTAAAGCGTGGCGCGCGCGCCCGCGCACATGCACTGTAGCTCTAGGCTGGCCTGGTAGCATTTTTTGGAGCCCTCTCAATAAGTCTCACCTGACCCAGCACATGCGCTGGGTCAGGCGAGACCTAAAAACTGCTGGTGCTCAGCACCGGTGAGCCCCGGCACACTTAAAGCCCTGAGTAAACTCATTTACGCCTCACTGGATTCAATTTGTGAATTTCTGGCAGGATTAAATGAAACTGTTTTGGACATAAAACCTTTGTCCATTCTTTGATTATCTCTTGGTGGGTTTACGGCGCCAATGCTTTATCTCTGGGTCTTCCAGACTACCTTCTCAGGTGTTTGCAATTACTACAGAATGCAGCCGCAAGGCGGTTCTGATTCTGCCCAGACCAGAAGCCATTTCACCACAATTAAGGAACCTATATATAGAGTTTCCCTCAACAAACAGAGTTTTAAAGAACAACTGAAAACCTAGCTGCTTCGGTCATGGTAATTCGTCTTTTACTCCTCGTATTTCAACCATAATGTAGCGCCAGAACGTCCACTCAACAGCTGCGCACTTTACAAATGGTTCATTAATTCATTCATAAATGTATATGCATGGCTGAGAATGCCAATGTGAATGGCCCACTGTATTCAGGCCTGGATGTGTCCTTAGAAAATTATATTGAAATACAGAGGTGGCATCAGTACGTGTTGATCTTAAGTTAGCTTCAAAAATCACTCTAATCCTTTACACAGCATTCAAGCAGAATTACCGGTCAAAGTTCAAGTAGGTTTCTTCAGAGGACCTAAGAATTCAAATAAAAGGTCCTATGAAATGCTTCTGAGCCTCCAGAAAGAGGTTCCAGGAGAGGTAACCCAACTCAGATTTAAATCGATTGTTTTTGAGTTAAGGAGCCTGGAAGACCAAAGCAATTCACCAGAGACCTTATTTAAGCATTGAGTAATTTCATTACCAAGGGGCAGAGGTTGTGATGAATCAGAGAATAAGCAGGAGAACTGGTCAAGATTAACGTGGAGAGAAAAGGGGGGACAGAAGGAGGAAGAAATGTTATACAAGAGAAAAAGCATCAGGGACCTATATTATTCTGTGCATTTTCCTTCGTTTTAATATACTCAGGAGTAAGATAGACTGGTAGCGAGGTCGGTACAGCACCGGACTGGCTGCAGCAGGCACCGGGCGTTTCCCTGGTGGGCTTCCACGGTGGGCGCTTGTTGTTGAAAAACAATTAAAGGACTCGGTTGGTTCCTCCTGTTATGTTTCTATACACAAAGTGACTCAGTGCCCCAGACATCAAGTGAGGCGGACATAGAATCCATTTGTGCTGAACCAGTCTTGAATTAAGCTTCTGTCCTCCAAGCTTTTCATTCCAGACACACACACGTTCGCGGCTTAATTCTCAGGTTTGTGTAATTAAGAAGCTCCCACAATTAATCCTTTTTAAGTGACTAGGGAGGGAGCAGGTTTGATTCTTTCCTGGTGCCTGCAGCCTTTTGCTATGGGGACGCTGCTGGTCTGAAAGCCCATAATCCAGGCAAAATGTCTTGGGGCTCCAGGTTTTTATTGCTAAAAACAGGAATAACATAGAAGGGAGCTGAGTTGTAGACAGGTATTTCACAAATAGATGGGTCACCTTCCAAAGTAGAACTGTGTGGTCTGTAAATGACCAGCGGTATCAGTCTGACGTTTAAAGGGGACACAGTGCAGGAAAACACAGTTCTTGCTACCAAATACTGGAACACTGACATTCATTAGAAAATTGGAATGTTGAGTGCTCCATTGAAGACAATGGAGCGCTCTGGGCTTCTAATGGCCGGTAAAAGCCTGGAGCATCGACATTCCAATGTTTGTTTACAGCTCTTTCTGTGAAAAAAGACCTCACAGAGCCTGAGGGGATTTCAACCTCCTTGGGCTCCGTGAGGTCTTTGTTTTACAAACTGAAACATTCTGCCCTCTACGGGCAGAATGTTCTAATAGACTTAGAGCCCTCCACAGTGGGCTCTCCCGGCCATTAAAGGCCCACTCCCTTGTTAAAGGCCCTTGCCTTCGGCTAGGGCCTTTAACTCTGGAGTGGGCCTTTAATGGCCGGTAGAGCCCGCTACTTCGGGCTCTAAGGCTTTAATAACAATCTACCAGAATGTTCCATTGTTTGATGATGTCTACATGGGTTTTGAGATCATCTGTGACATCTGTCACCACTCACCAGATGGCTCCTGTAAGACGTGCAAAAGTATACAATCTGCACTGAGCTTCAAGATTTGTAAGTAAGTGCTAAATCAATTTAAATATAAATAATATTTATCGCAAGTTTTTATAAAGCATTTTGTTATGCCTTTTGGTTACTTCAGAAGGCCATAAGCAAAATAGATTAAAGAGAAGAAAATAGGGTAGGGTGGAAGTTTCTTTCATCAGTGTTGGGAGTCGCTGTCTAATATTCAACCCCAAAGGAAAAAGGTTCAAGTGAAATATGAGCCTAAATAGCTCTGTTTTCAAGCCCTCACTGAAACACAAATGTTTGGGTTCAGCCCTCAGGTTTGGGCTCAGTGTGTTCCAGAGTGTAGGACCAAGCAATTCCCGGATTCGACCTCCGCACTTGATCTGATTAAAGGGTCTTTGGTTTTATTAGGTGAGTGGGCGTAGAGTGGAGGTTCGCGATTGGCTTGAAATGAGATGTTGGCATTTGAAGGTATCCTGGTATTTTTCCCTGACATTTTACATTTTGTGTATCTCGTCTATGCCCAGTGGCATTAAAGACAGAACTAAAACTCTTTGACTTTTTAAGCACTATTAATTTACAGGATCATTTCCTTTGCATGAGGCAAGGTACCAATTTTCATATGGATAGCCTGTTTTTTGCAAAACTCCCAACGTTCACACGGATATTCTGAAGCAAAAAAATGTACATACTATGCAATGTTGCAAAGGATTCCATAAACCTTTCCAAAGGTCAAAAAATGCGTTAATAAATGCTCTCCCTACCACCCCCAAAAACTAGATCTGGCCAAAGGAAATAATCTTTTCCTGCAAAGTTGATAGCATCACCCCATGGAAAGCAGATGAAAATTCCCAACTTTGTCCCAACTATGACTAATGTCAAATTAGAACATTGGAATGTTGAACGCTCCTTAGAAAACAATAGAGGGCTCTGGGCTTCTAATAAACGGTAGAAGCCCGGAGCATCAACATTCCAAAGTTTGTTTACAGCAACAGCTGTGAACAAAGGCCTCACTGGGCACGAGGGGATTTCACCCCCCTTGGGCTCCATGAGGCCTTTGTTTTACAAATTAGAATATTATGCCCTTAATGAACGGAATGTTCTAATAGCCTTAGAGCCCTCTGTAGGGGGCTCTAACGGCCATTAAAGACCCGCTCCCTTGTTAAAGGCCTTTAGTCGGGCCTTAATTGTGGGCCTTTAATGGGCAGTAGAACCAGCTACGGTGAGCTCTAAAGATATATTAGAACCCTCAGCTGGAAGATAATACCGGAGAAAGAACATAATTATCAGAAAAACTCTGTCTATCAGCTGCAACCCTACCCATGCATGCATGTGGAGTGCAGACTGGGGTGAAGCAGGCACTGTGGGGGTGGAGAGGAGCAGGGGTGCTGCAGCTTAGAACAGTGGAATCGGCACAGTCTCCCATTGAAATGGATGGCCACTGAAGCTGCCCTTTTTTAAGCTTTTCACCTCGTGAAGCTTGTTGGGTATAAAACGATCCAGGTGTTTGGAAATGCCTGAATTTTCAATTTCACGTACCACTACTGGCAAGCTAACATGTAAGGAGGCCATTGAGGTGTATGGTAGTCCACATCTAGTAATAAGGCTGCTATTGTTTTTAGGTCCAGTAAAACTTTCAATAATTTAAAACTGAGCTCAATCCCTGGCACCTAGGGCTCAGAGCAGATAGACTTAACGTAAGAACATGTCTAAAGTAATTAGAAGTACCAAAACAGTAATTAATAAGCTGAAAACATAAATACATATCCCACTCCTATTTATAAGAATTGAAAATGATATAATTGATTAAATTATGCCAAAAAGACAAAAAATCTGTAAATTAGGAAATCAAAAATCCCTAGCAGAGCGAGGCAGCAAGCTGTGGCCAAGAAGTGTTCCACAACACCAGACAGCCGCCAGACAAGGTCCCAGTGGCACAATTGACTCTAGGCAGGAAAGCTCAGTGTGGAAGAAATTCAGAATTTGCACCCAAGGAAGGCCCATCACTCACTCGATACTACTGGGGACTTTGCCCAGTAAAGGATTCTACCTTTGGACGTAGTCACTTTTTTGGACCTGCAAGCTTTAGCCTGAACCCAGCTCCACAAGGCCAGATACGCTCTCTGTCACATTCCACTGAGGCAGATTTGCTGCTGCAGGAAAGCTCCGGGCGGGAGCAACCTTAATTTTTGGCCCAGTACAATGAACCTTTGTTGAATTGACTTGGCATGTTTTCCTGGTCCTCCAGAGGTCTTCAGAGCCAAATATTTTGTAAGTGCCAGTTTTTCAGGATTCTAGCAGGAGTACACTTTGACACAGCCACAGGTGCTAGGGTCCTTTCTCCAGGAGAAGCCATGATTACGGTCCAGGGCAGGTTCAGTTAGAACTAGTCAGCTGGGCTCTTCAAGAATAGGGCTTCTTGCAGCTTGGTGTGTGCCTGTTAGCAGGAGGTCAGCCAAATGACTCTTGGGTACAAGTGGGAGCAGGTCCAGCACTTATGGTCTCCTCACAGGTCTGGACAGCAGGCCCGTTTTTCTTCTGTTTTCCCACATGTCCAGTAGTGTTTTAAAAAAGGTACCCGGGGTGCCTGATTTATGCCTGGCACTAGCATATAGGTGGGATCCTGGCCCCTTCCTTACCTACAGGGAAAAACTTCCAAGTGGTAACCCTACTTTCTTATGATAAAGAATACTACATTGCACCTCTATACCTAAATCCACATGGCATGGCAGAACCCTTCTCCTCTGTTAAGGCCTGTGTACCCACCCCAGAGGTGTAGACAAGGAAATGAGCAACCACTCTTCTGTTGCCACTTCAAACAGTGCTGGGGCAGCTCCCCTCCCACTGGGATTGGTATCTGACTGACTGGTGGAACACAGAAGGGCTCGCTCAGGTGTCAGCTTTCATTGATCTCTGACATGGTAGTTTCTGTGAAGTTCATCAAGTTCCTGGGCACAGCCCAGATAGTCATCCTGTCAGAAGAACTGAAGAGCCTCCCCACATCCAAGGCCTTTGTCCTGTTCTGTGAGCAGTTTGTATTCAGGTAACAGTTGGAACTCATGCAAATGGGTCTCCAGAACCTTTAGGCATGGAAAAGATAACTTTCTAAATGTACTTTTTCCTTAGTAGCTTTCACAAATTCTAATTTACCATTAAATTCAATTTAAAATAACTAATAAAAAGAGTTTTTGAACTATATATTTCTGGTTGTTTCCAAACAGAGGGTAGCATTATTAAATGTAATAATGTAATCCAGTGCTTTCCTTTGGAACAGGCAACCTTGTTATAGTGAAAACAGCTTTTGGGGCTTTTCCACAGTAAGGACATGTTTAATATTATATTTCTATATGTCCTACGTCAAAATACCACGCGCTCTGTCCTGGGGCTTTTACGGCACTCATATCTCAAAGGAAGGTTTTCACCTATCAAAGGGATTTATTTTGATAGGGTGTATCGTAGTTTAAAACTGCCACAGCCAGACCACAGTCTACAGCCTACAGGCTACAGCTGCAGTCATGTTCGCACTGTCACTGTAGTGTGTGGCACAATGGGTGCCGCAGTCCACTGGTAACATTTAACTCACAGGCCCTGAGTACACTTTGTACCATATACTAGGAACTTATAGGCAAGATAAATATGACAATAAGCAATATAACCAATTTCAACATGTTTTAGTGGTCAGAGCTCATGCCCTTGGGTCTACTTAGCAAAGACCTCGTGCAGAGAGTTAAAAAAACAGCAGCCATAGTCCACAAAAATGGGGTGATCATGCGAAAAGAAGCATGTTCTTACATGAATGCTCCAAGGAATCTGCAGTCAGGGAGAATAGGATATTGTCTGACTAGGATTGTGTTCACGTCTTTTCCAAAAAAGAAGTGTGTTACTCCAGAGGCAAAAGAAAAGATGAGAGCTCAGCGTACATCGAATAAAAACAGGAGACGGGAGGTCAGACATAGCAACCCCTGAAATCTGCTCTTCACGGACACGGCTTTAGGATAACTTGCGCAGTCTTCCATTTATACTTCTGTAGAAGACAGAAAAAAATTCTAAAAATGGCTCTCAATCGATCTGGAGTCAGGAGTCAGATGCGTGTAAATGTTAGTCTTAGTCGACACAGAAGGGGGAGAGTACAGTAATGGAGACAAGAGTTTCTGTAGGAGAGCTAAACCTTGCATTGTTTGGAGCACTTAAACTTAAGGCGCTATCAGTCCCACCACGGCCAGAGAAAGAGGAGTTTGTGAGCCAAGAATTTACAGACCAAGTGTCAATCTATCTGCTAAGTTTGGAGAAAAAAGATGCAAGCGAGTGACCATGTGATTTCTGAAACATCCAGGTATCCGCGTGCTCAGAAAATGGACACAGTGCCCTCTAGAGACACTGGCAAATCTCTGAGGCGCACACTTCATTTGACTTGTGAGCTGACCAATGATCCAACGAGCACACAGCTGTCAAAGTTAGGGTGACCAGATTTTAAAAAGCAAAAACCAGGACATGTAATAAACATAGAAGTAGGACTACAACTTTTGGACTGGCTGAGGGCCCCAGAATGGCTTAAAAACAACATATTCTCCTGCCTGTATTTATTTTTAAATGTGTATAAAAACGGAAATTGGGTTGTTTTTTGAGTGATTCTAAATGCTGTCAATCCTGACTGCCAGGCCAATAGCTGTGTGGACTGAAAGATAAGGGGGGTGAACAAAATAAAGGAATTTTAGTAAATAACCTTAAACAGCAGTAGATATACACAAATTTGATACTAACATTTGCATGTTTTCTTATAAGTGTGTATTTTATCATCTAGTGTGTTTAGGCGTTCAGGCATTTTGTGCATATTTATCGGTTAAATAAATGTAGAAATATATTAGTTTCAGCTTCATTTTTTCACAAAACCCAAAATCAATATAAACAAATAAAGATAAAATTAGCAAAAATAAATATGGCTAAATACAGACAGATATGTCAAAAAAATAAATACCATAAAACCGGGAGACTTATTTATGATTTAAACAACTACCGTTAGTTTTGTTAATGTACAATCACATGTTAACAACCGTATGTGTACATTTACGCATGGATATAAATGAAAGTTTAAAAAAAAAAAAGAAAACAACGTTCCAACTTGGTGCAGCCTACCTTTATGAAAGTTATTTCCCATGTACATCATATGCTAAGGCAGACCTACGCCTGTCTCAAGCACACCTGACATCTGGCGAAACTTCATTCGAAGTCACAGTTTTGGTTCTATAATGCCACACTATAAACAAAAACCTGTAAAATGTACTTTGTTCTTTTTCTGAGGGATTCATAATGTCAAAAGGCACCCGCATCATAACTAATAGAAACCATTTGCAACTGGTCAACTAGAAATTCTAGAAGGAAGGAGAGAGGTGAAAAGGAAAGAATCAATGATGTAGAAAAACAATTCTGTTTTCTTCATGCCACCTCCTGCTCGGTTAGTGGTAAATTTGCTGATAAGGATGCAGCATTGCACCGCAGCTGAGGGACATGCTTAAGAGCATGTTTCTCCCATCACAGAAATTGAAGGAGGCAATGCCTGGAGCACACCGACTGTGACATCTCTGTTTCGCCGTGGGCAGAGGCGAGGTCAGAATGCGCGCAGGACTGTTGTGCGCGGTTGTTGGAGCTGCAGAAAGGTGTGCGAAATACAAAGAATTTGCTTTTGAGTGATTACGCAATTTTTGTAAAATTAAGCAATATTAAACATAATTATGCAAAATGCAAAAATGTCATGTTGTGCTGTATTTTATCACAAAATGCTTCCTTGCGTCCACTTTGTGTGCAAGGATCATTTCGAGCTAAAAAATGGTGCAAAATTACAAAAACACTACGAACAACAGCTGCTTGCACTCTGTCATTTGCGTTATTTCCATTTGTTTGCTGTAAATTTATACTGGGAACGTTGCATTCACTGTACATTTTTACGACAAACTTAATGTAAATATGCAATGTGGTATAATAGCGTAATTTCAGGAATTTTGTGTAACCAGAGTACAGCAAAATTACACTAATTATGCAGGTGTAATATTCAAATTTTGGCTAGAGTTGCCCCTGTACAAAACATGGTGTGCTAACAGCAAGTTAGGCAAAATCATGCAATCAAGTTAATATGCATGATTAAAAAAAGGATCCTGTGATATGCACCAACTCACCCACACTCACAAGTGCTGGCAACGGCAACTCTCACTCCAAGCTTCTGTGGGGCTCTTTATCCCAACCACAAATGAAAGGGACAACTGACCACACTGCTCTGACCTGTCGGTGCACGAGGCTCGGCTTTGGAAACGTCATCAGTCATAAAGTCTTTATTCGGTTTAAGTGCAAACCATAAAAGCATACTACAATAAATACATATTAAAAAACAGAATTCATTTTTGGTGAATTACCAAGTTTTAAAAAGAAACACATTAACCCAGACAGGTTTAACATGGTAACGTGTCCAGTTAAAAACATTAAAAGGGTACAGTTCATTTCTTCAAGGTGCGGATTACCACAGTTAAAAAATTTGCAATATTAAAAGTTTCCCAAACATTATTTAACAGCTGTAGATACAAGAAAGCAGGTCTCACTTGAACAAAGCCTTTATCTCTTAATATTGGGATTAAAAAACGTTTCCTAATGTCAATAAAGTGCTCACAAAAGAAAAAAAGGTGTATCATGTCCTGGGGGGAAAAATTATCACAAGAACAGGGGCCAGGATCCAACGCCCTTTTCCAGTCTTTCTTAATTCCAATCAATAGATGTAATTGATTCAGTCTAAATCTGGTTAAAAGAAAGCGATGATTTGCATTTGTTACATATCCAAGATAAGGTTCCATAGAGGGTATTGTTTTACAGAGCTGGTGGGCCCTAACGGTGCCCTTAACCAACTCCTTCTCTTCCCTTACCGAGGTAGATATGTACATATAAGTTTCTTTACACCAAATAATGTCACCTTTTACCAGGGTCTCAGGAAAAAGAAACAATTCTGGTCTACCAAGCTTAATCGCCAGGTTCCGAATATATTTCAACCAGGGTATATGTAGCCCATGATCAAGCGACAAACAGTCTCTCAAAATTGTGTGATTCATATTACATGTCACTTTAGACTTGCAAATTTATTTTTTGGTGTTATAATTTTTTATTAGCATTTTGAAAAATGTCATCACAAGAACAATAATGGTAACAACATCTTACAATTTGTATTATACAGATAGATATATTAAATATATTAAAAAGAAGAAAAATGCTTATATGGTGAATACTATTTGTCAATAAATAACATATCTATATAGATAAATAGTGGAATAAATAATTGAGTAAGTAAAAGATTGAATATTTAGATAATGCAAGCAAAAAGAGGAAGAAGAAAATGACAGAATAAGTGTAACATTTTTAGAGATTAAGTCATGGATTCAATTATCAAATATATAAATTAAACATTATATATATCTAAAGATATAAGCAAATATTCATATGTTAAATCTCCTCAGTATTCGTAAACTAATTCATATAGTGGGTTAAATACTGTAAAGTGATGAAAAAAGCAGAATGGATATGTAAGAGTGAAATAGTTGATACAAGTACTAACAAAACATAGACTTGCAAATTTGCACTGACTGACCAGCGTGAAATGTAATTTCCAGTGAGTGAAAATGCCATAATTGCTCAAATTACACAATGCAGCTACGCGTTTTGCCCTGGAAAGTAAATTCCAAATAAACATTTTGTGCAGGTTTGCGTCACTTTTGTGACGTGAACACTGCCAAGGATGTTAGTAAACCTGTACTTCAATGTTACACGATGAGAGCGCACTAACATAACTGGTGTATTTGTAAAGCGCACGATTACCCATAGGTGCCCAGGGGCTGAATAACGGTGTTTATTGTTAGCCAACAGTACTCATTTTATTGACCTCAGATAGATGAAAAGCTGAGTAGGCCCGCTTGGATTTGAACCTGTGACCATGAGGTCAAACACAGGCCCCAGCAGTGGCTGCTTTAGTCCACTGAGCCACCAGACCCGGCTGTCCACCTTCCCACCACCGGAGCTGAAACAAAGAGGTGATTCGCTCAGCACACAGTTCTCAAGTAGTCCAGCACTTCAACGCGATCAAAACGTGGAAATGGCAGGATCAGGAAATAAGGGAGTCTCCATTAGCACCCGAGATTTCTGAAAAGCTGAATCACCGAGACATCTCACTCTCTCAGCTGTAGTTTTCTGGCGTGACGTCGGCACACAGCTACTAGTCTGTGGCGTTTGATATCCAGACACTTCCTTGTAAACGCCGACGAGGAGCTGCAGTGCGGGACTTGCTGACGCTAGATGGCGCTGTTTCCGTCTACAGCAGCCATCTTTTCTTTCTCACAAAATGTGCACCGTCATCCCATTAGGATTTCTTTTTCTATTTTGAGCGCAATGTCTGCGTTATCAGCCTAACGGATTAACAAATTGAGGACTTTCTGTTTCCTGAAAACTCCTATAAAACGAGAGGATGGGCTTTCCTGTGAGCTTTTTGATTGATTTGATTTACGTTGTTTGTTGGTTTTGTCTCCCGTCTAAAAGTATCGCGCTCCTGTTAGCTGCCCTTAAAGGAATGTTGGCACTTTATAAACAATCCATTCTTATCAAATTTTATAATTATATTTTTATGCTGCATAGTTACAGACTACAGGAGTCTTTAATTCACACGCAGGGTGCATCTGTACCAGATTGGATTATCTTTTCATAACGGTTTCTCAAGTGTCATTGCATGACGTCATTAAAAAAAAAAGTGAACATATAGTGATTGACTGTTGTGAAATTAAAATAACGTCTGAATCCTTGTGGTTCCACTCCGCCGTTCATCCTTCTCAGGCTGCTTGTGTGTATTGTTGAGTTGGGGCATCTGTGTCCTGGCATGTTGTGATTGTCATGTGTTTTGGGCTCTGCGTCACTCATCAATGACAATAAATGACGCACTACACCCCTAACATGCAAGTGCGGCATAAATGAGACATAACCATGGTCTGAGTTCAGACACCACCCAGGCATGTAGTCGGTTGGCCAGGCAAGTGAGTTGCTCAAAGTCCACGCGTGGGCGTTTTTATGAATATCACGTTTGACTTTCGAAGCAAACCCACTGGCTTTCTCTCAGTGGACCAAAGAAAGACGCACACTATTGGCCCGCTCCACCCAATGCATGCCAAGAGAACGCCTTTGATCTGAGAGGTGCAAATCATAATATGTTTCGTGTTCCATTGGGCCACACTGACGGCCATTTTCATCCTGAGGCCGATGCTGTCATAAGATGTTGTAACTTCAATTTGAACAGCAGAAGAAACTTGTTCACCCGTATGATTGGCAAAGAAAGCCCAAAAATATTTTGGTAAAATTAGAAGGCTGTGTTGGGAGGAATAAAGAGTCAACTATCTTGTTAATTAGATTGTCTGCTTTATTTCCTTGGACTGCCACATGTGATTGGTTCATCATTTGTTCTTTGTTTCCCTTTCCCCCCTGAATATTGGACTGCCATGGGTGATTGGTTTTTCATCGATACAGTGTTTGCTCTCTTTTTTAATCTTGAACTGCATGTGTGATTGGCTCTCTGTTAGTACTGTTTTTGTTTTCTTCCCCTGAATCTTGAACTGCATGGGTGATTGACTCTTTGTATGTTCTGCTTTTTTAGATCTCGCCTACGCAGCGCACGTGCGCTGTTTAGGAGGACCTTTAGCCATCGCTCTGGTCATTTTCAAGCCCACACTCGTGCTTGTGGCTGCATCCACCTCGCGGGAGCGAGCAGGGGGCGTGACACAAGCACGAGTGCAGTGCTTGAAAGTGAGCAGACTGCTCTCCCAAGCGCGCGTGCGCACCACTCGCGGGCTCACCTCCTGCCTGCATTGCGCAGTCTCTCGCTAACCATTTGCTTTCAAGCTTTCAATTACCCTTCCCTCCTATCGCAGTTTGCCTTTTTCCATCAGTCTTTCAACTCTGTGTTCCCACTCTGCCTCCTCAGTTTCCTCTGCTGTCCCCACAGCCAATGTGAAATACAGCTGGCTGAGACGTATATCAAGCTCATAGTTCCTTAGCTGCTAAGCTGTCTACATTGAACAGTAAATGCGTGAAGCTAAAGATGTTTCTTCTGTAGAAGGTATCTTGCCTCCTCGCCGCCTTGCTGCTGAAGGCAGCTGTCATCGGTTTCTACTGTTGTACTGCTGCACGGATGTCTTTTTTTGCCATTCTGTAAATAGTGCTTTGTACGGCGGAGCACGGACAGGGCTCCGGCAGAGCAGGCTCTTCTGAACATGTGGGAGCTTTGCTCTGAGTGTGGTCAAAGTGACTTGACATGGAAAGATTGGAACTTCTCAAAAGTCACTAGTGAAATCTGTTTTTCAGATGTGTGCTTCAACTTGCAATGTGTGAAGAGACATGGAGCTCCAACTGGCCCGCGCAAGAGGCACGGCATAAGCACCTCTAATATGAACAGAACTTGGAAGACTTCTTTCGGTAGCACCCCACCCTTCCCCTTCTAACTCGGTGTGTATCCTTCTCTTCACTTCTCTCCTTATCTCTCTCTCCCTCTCTCCTTCTCTCCTACTCTCTCGCTCTCGCTCTTGCCTTCCCTCTATTCCCTTTTCTCTTGTCTCCCTCTCTGCACTTCTCTCTCTCTCCCTCTCTCCCCTTCTCTCCTCTCTCCTTCTCTCTCTCTCTTTCTCCCCTCCATCCCTTTCTCCCCTTCTCTCCTCTCTCCCTCTCTCCACTTCTCGCCTTCTCTCTCCCTCTTTCTCCTTCCTCTCTCTCTCACTCTCTCTCTGTCTCCTTTGCTCTCTATCTCTCTCTCTTCTTCTCTCTACTTCTCTCCCCTTCTCTCCGCCCACACTCCTCACTTCCATGCTCTCCGGTTCTCCATCACTGTGCCCTCCTCTCTGCCTTGCTCTCTATCCTCTCTGCTTCACTGCAGCCCCCTTCTTCCATGCTGCCCGCATCTCTCTCCAAACTCCCTTCCTCCCGTTTCATTGCCTCACTGCGCTTCTCTCGCTCCATCCCTCACTAACACACCCTCTCGTCTTTGATATCTTAGTGTCTCTCTCTTACTTTTTGGCACTCTGCACCTTTTCTCATCACCCTCCCACCTTATTATACTTCTCTCTTGCACTCCTTCCCGAGCTCTCTCTCCCGCCCATCTCAATTTTCTTTCTCCCCTTCCAGAAGGGTGTAAAAAGGCCGTTTATTAGGGAGCAGGGTGGGCAATGAAACAAACATCCTTTCGCTTCTTGTTGCACAAGCTGAAATGCTGTGATTAAAAACTAAACAGTAAAACAACTAATTTAGCCCACCTTCCCTAACAGTTCCTGCCCCCTTTACATTTTCCTTGTTCACCTACTGTGAACAACATCTGTCCTTATCCCTCCGTGAGGCTCCTCTGTCGTTTCTCCTGGTCCCGTCTGCCTTCCCCGGCCTTGGTAGGCCGGCTCATCCATCCACCAAGCCTGCCCTTCCTCCAGTCACTCCATGCCTTTTAACTCTCCCTTGGACTCTTCCCTCATACCCCAAACCCCATCTAACCGCTTGCCTCAACCAACAACATCAAATGCTTAAATGGATTAAGCAACCCTATTTTTTTTCTTTTACAACTTTGATGTTGTAATGAAACACCAGCTTGCAACTATAACAAACAAGCATTGGCATAGCCAATAGGTCTCGCCTTTGGGACCTTATAAGTGTTTAGTTATCCAGCACAATATCTTTGGTGCAACAACATCAAGTGTTGCATGGCTAAACACTTATAAGGTCCCAAAGGCGAGACCTATTGGCTATGCCAATGCTTGTGTTTCTTCCCCTGAATCTTGAACTGCATGGGTGTTTGACTCTTTATTGGTACTGCTTTTGTTTTCTTCCTCTGAATCTTGAACTGCTATGGATGACTGACTCTTTATTGGTATTGCTTTTGTTTTCTTCCTCTGAATCTTGAACTGAATAGGTAATTGACTCTTTGTATGTACTGCATTTTGTTTCTTCCTCTAAATCTTGAACTGAATGGGTGATTGGTTCTTTATTGGTACTGTCTTTGTCTCCTTCCTCTGAATTGTGAACTGCTATGGGTGATTGTTTTTTCATTAGTACTTTCTATGATATCCTCATCTGAATGTTGATTTACTAAGGGTGATTGGTTCTTTATCAGAACTTTCTTTGTGATCGTCCTCTAAATGATTTGCCATGGGTGAGCGGTTCTAAATTGGTACTGTCTTTTCCGTCCTCCTCTAAATGTTTATTTACCAAAAGTGATTGGTTCTTTATTGGTACTTTTCTTGCCGCCCTCCTCTGAATGTTGATTTACCAAAGGTGATTGGTCCTTTATTGGTACTTTCTTTGCCGCTCTTCTCTGAATGTTGATTTACTAGGGGTGAGTGTTTTTTTATCAGCACTTTCTTTGCCGTCCTCCTCTGAATGTTGATTTACCAAAGGTGATTGGTTCTTTATTGGTACTTTTCTTGCCGCCCTCCTCTGAATGTTGATTTACCAAAGGTGATTGGTCCTTTATTGGTACTTTCTTTGCCGCTCTTCTCTGAATGTTGATTTGCCATGAGTCATTGTCTCTTTATTGGTACCTTTCTTGCCGCCCTCCTCTGAATGTTGATTTACTAGGGGTGAGTGTTTTTTTATCAGCACTTTCTTTGCCGTCCTCCTCTGAATGTTGATTTACCAAAGGTGATTGGTCCTTTATTGGTACTTTCTTTGCCGCTCTTCTCTGAATGTTGATTTGCCTAGGGTGAGCATGCGTCGTTCGAACTGTCTTTGCCCTCTTCATTTGAACCATGGTCACTAAAGTCAGCGTTAACCTGCTTCCAGCCTGGAGAAGGCTACAGTGTTATGGTTTGGTTGCAGTGCTTAATTTGAGCCAGGGTTTGCCAGTGAGGAGCACCAGCACTTATTTTTGGGGACTGGCACTTATTTTGCCACATCAGAGATTTCCCAAAGTGAACAGAGGGAAAAATAAACAAAACGAAAGAGGAAAAGAAACACAGAATAATCATCACCAAGGGAGGAAGCAGACACCTTTAGGAGTGAGATAACGTGGCAGGGAATGACTGGTAGTGAATTAAAGAGGTCTGAGGTGGGTTCGGGATTTTGCACTTTTGCTATTTGCACTCTTACATTTTATAGCGCCAGCCGCAGGTGTCTGAGCAGCGCTTTGAGCTCCGGCACCTATTATTTTACAAATAAAGCACTGTTTGGTAGTACATAAAGACTGCCCAAAGCGCTCCAAAAGTGTGCTGAGAACAGACTATCTGGAGGAGTTTTTGTCTTTTCAGCAAGTCTCCCTAGAAATGTTGTTTTTGTTGGCCTGAGTGGTCAGTGTCAGCCTGTTGCTGCCACCCCAGTGTAGCACACACGCAGGCACACTGTATTGTTGCTCTCACTTTGAGCCGAAAACGACATTAGATACCAAAAGCCACTGCGCACAAACCCACACACATAGTAGTGAATTTTATATAGCACTTATATGTTGGGTTAGACTGCTTCTGAGTGCTCCCATTAGTGGTAAATTTTAAATATTTAGAACAGGGAGGTTGCATTATCTGCCTACAAACACACAATGTGGAATAGTGAGAAAGCTGGGATTAAGATTAAAATCTGGTGATGCAGTAAACACATTTTAGCGACTAGACCTCAGTCTTGTCATACCCTGATACTCAAACTAAAAAACACAGAGACACAATAGAACCAGCACACGCACCACCGCAATAAAATCAAAACGTGTGACTACAAGCACACAATCACGTACAGAGAAATTGTACCACAACTACTGAAAAAAGAACTCACAAACATGCATGCATGATTAAGTGCAACAAATGCACACGTAAATGTTCAGAAACATCTTGTACAGAAGAACCATTTCTAAATTAGACTTCTGACAAATTACCACTAGCAATACACAATCGATCAACCCTACACAACCAATGTATGTCAAGCAACTTGTGAAAAAGACGTCCATATTAAGAAAGCACTAGGCAACCGTACACATCTGTACAGATGCAAGGAAGGGAAAGAAGAAACACTCTGCACACACCTGCACAAAACTACATGTTGCCAAGCTCCCTAGTCATGCCTGTACACAAACAGACATAGGCCTAAAAGGATGCATTGTATTTGCATAAGCCAGCCGACAGACACACCTTGTTACAGAGTAAAAATATCCGCTTCTGAGGTTTCCTAAAGAGCGGGCACCTGAGCCAGCGATGGCCAACGTCAAGTCATTAATCTTCAGTTAGCCGAGGTTCTGCGCTCCTGTCATCTGTCACCGGCTAATGCATGCAAATCACTCCGCCGGTAACATTTCCACCACACTCAGGTCTCACCGCTCTGACACATTGTCCCCTCCCCCCCTTCCAACACGCGGGCACCGGCAAGCGTGCGGAGCGAGAGGGAAGGTGAGAGGGTGGAGGGTGAGCGGATGAAAGAGCAAAGGAGACAGAAGACGGGAAAGGCAACAAGAGACATCAGGAGACAGCTGGAGGGGGACACAGGTAGGGCGTAGAGAACCAACACAAAGCAGTTGGTGGGGAGCCTAGTAGAGCGAGATGGTGTTGGGGCGGAGGGAGAGTGTAAGAAAGAGCGACGAAGATGAAATAGGACAAGAGACATAAGAGACATCCTGAGACATATGGGAGCGAACCAGAGAAATCAAGAAAAAGGGCGGTTAAGGCAATATGTAGACCGGGTGTTGAAAGTAGAAGGAGAAAACAAACCAGTGAACAGCATTGCGGAGGTAGATGTTGGTGTGGGCACGTGTGGAGGAGATGGTTCTAGAAGAGAGGTGCACAGAAGCAATAAGAGATGAGTAAAAGTCAGACTGTCTTTCCTATATTAATTTCTGTACCATGTGTATTCTAAATTCATTTAATCTAGTTGTATATATTTTGATTCTTGGCAGTTCTTTTTTTATTTTGCTGCTAGTACTTGTTTGCTATTTGTTTAACATATTGCAAACTGTATTCCTATTTGTTTATTACCAGTTTTTTCCATGTTTAACTTGTTTTGCTATTTGTACAGCGCTCTGATACCCGGACAGGTCATGTTCGCACTATATAAAACTCCTTAAATAAATAGATTAGCCACAGGAGAAATTCATAACTCACCACCCACAATAGTCTGACACAAGCTGTTGTGCAGACTCAAACCAGAGTCAACCAATGAGCATCCTTAGCTTTCTCTTTGGTAGCACTGGCCAAGGAAGAAGGCTTAGGAGAGGACACGCATCCAACACACCAATCAACAATTCAACTAAAGCGTGACTAATGTGAGGTCCAAAGCAGGCTCTAAACTTTCAATATCTCCTAAACTCAGCAAATTCAGAGAAAAATGAATTATGGGTTTAACCATTTCACTGAAAGCCAGCGGAGGCGACATTTCTCAATGGCTACTACTGAACTCAACACACGTCGATCCGTAGTAGTGACCAAATGGGGAACCAATGTATCTACTTTTTTTAATGTTCTTATTATGTGTGTATGAAGCAAATATATGTAGGTAAGATTCATATTTGTTACAAGCAGAAATAATTCATGAAAGCATCTAAAAATTAACAGTTTTTCTATCCTAGTGAATATATATGGTAAACATTGTCTACAATATACATACATAGGAAATGGATAATGTGCAAAGTCACAATTGTACATGAAAATTATATATATGGACACATAAGACACAACATGTATATTATTTGGGAATTGTAAGCAAATGAATGCAAACATCTAAAGATGTGTGCTACATGCAAGCATAAGTATCATTTAAACTTTGCATAGTTTATGCATCTGATTCTACATGTTGAATTAGCTGCAAATGAATGTGTCAAGAATTACACAGTATGTCTGAATAAAAAGCCAGTATTAAAATCTCTGGCCTTTTGGGTCCATATGACAAGTTAGTCGTGCATCCTCTCACTAGGGGTCACATTCACAAAACATTCAAGTGAGAAATTGTGTCTTGCAACAAATGCAGGTGTGAATTATCCTGATTTTCCAGGAGTAAGACCCACTTATTCCTGGAAAAGGAATTTTCATTGTGACCAGAGGTAGAAATGAGGCAAGTTTGAGGGAGACTCAGAGCTGGGGATGTGAGAGTGAAAGTGCCCAGTGACAAAGAGAAATATGAAGAAGCCGGGAGGGAGATAAGAGAAAATGGAGGGAGTGAGGATGCTGATGAGGATTTAATGAGTGCCTCCAATACAAACAGGATATCCATGCGCAGATGCCAGAGCCCTGCAGAAAGGTACTGTGAGTGAAGACATCCCTGGGGGGAAAGCTGGATGCACACGGGTAGCTTGTTGGGCAGTGTAGGAACCTGTAGGCGAAGGGGCTTGCCCATAGTGGCACCAAGTGTAACGGTCATGTTTGGGTGTATCCCTTGGACTACCAGGTAAAGCCTTGTGCCATTAAGACACAGAGGGGGGTAGAGGGTAAATCAGATGATCCTAACACCTGTCCCCTACAGGACTACAAAACAGCAGAACTACTGCACACAAAATCAGTTACATTGATATTATTATTGCTAGTAGTAGTAGTAGTTTATGTTTTATTACTATTGTTATCAAAATTATTATTCTTATCAGGAGTAATATTAGTAATAGCAGATGTGTTGTTGTTGTTACTACAACTGCTACAGCTGTAAAGTTTAAAGAGCAGCCAGAGATGAAGCGCAGATGATTGGCGAGGCATAGTATCAAAAGAAAGGATGATTTTTTTTGTTACCGCTCTATATAGCATGAACTCAAGCCGACGGTATCAGAGCGCTTCACATCAGCACCAGTTACATTACACAAGGGTACATTCATTTTTGGTAGGCACAGGGAGATTAAGTGATTTGCCCAGAATCACCGGATGTCGAGCCAACGCCGAGACTTGAACCTGGTTCCCCAGCTCCAGAGTCGGCAGCGCTGGCCATTAGGCCACATCCTCTCCCCAAAAGCCAAGAAAAAAGAGCAACACCTCTCTCAGCAAGGGGGCTCGCTAACAATCAAACATGTTAAGTCCCCTTTTTTGTATTTCCTATGGCCTTGTGTTTAGTTTGCATAGGCTAATATCTTGAGGTCAAATGTCAAATGCTACAATGCTTTGTCCTCATACACACAATACAGTGATTACAATAACCTTTATAAGTCATGTCTTTACTTCTATCCAATATACTTATAAATCACACAAAATATATAGAATATATTTTTTTACAAATTTACAATTTAATAGGCACACTATCATAACATAATCAGGCCAGTTGTCTCTTCCCAAAGACATTGTAAAAAGACTACTATTTATATGATACTGAAGATGACAGCATCAAGTAATGCGCGTTGACTTGGAAAACCAGCGTGTTAACCGAAGAGCGTGGTTATGTGTTGCATGATTGTTGGAGTGTGAGCTCGTTCATGGTGTTATGTACATGCGTAATGATTATGATATGATCCCCATGAAATTGTGAATTTGCAAATTATTCAAGATTTTTTACATTTTTATGATTTTTGATGATTTATGCTGATGACTCTTTTCTTTCAATATAATATATAGAATTAAAGACAAATCAATCATAAAGGTGGTAGTATTATTTTATGTACGAGGACAGCATGGTAGCATTTTCCAATAAACCTCAAGGTATTAGCAAACGCAAACTAAACACAGGGGTGTTCTAAACACAATAAGAGAAACTGATCTTGTCTGGATACTTAGAAAAGACATAGAGAAGGCTTTTCTGTTTCTGATGACCCAAGGCATCAAGAGGAAGTTCACATCAGCCATTATAGGGAACCCTTCTCTCTCCGGGGGTACCGGGACATTGCTGTGCGGCCATTGGCTGCTGGCGGTTTGTGAACGTGCGGCTGTCCTCTATTGAAGGGACATACCTTGGTCACTAGACAGTGACTTAGGACAGTTCTACTTGTGTCTATTGAGCTACAGGAATAATGAATAATTGTCTAAACAATGCTGTAAAACATATGCCTATTTAACAAATAAAGAGACAACGTAAGCTCTGTGCTTGACTCACTTACGACGCTCTTTGCTTCCTCACACTTGCCTTTCCAGATCACTAGGCGCTTGTGAAAGATCTCAGCTAGCATTGTGAACTCCACAAAATGGGTAGAGGTGTTTCACTGGTGTTTGGTGACTGGTGAAACGATTTGTTTTCGAACTGTTCACGTGATGTACAACCGATGCCTCCTTATACCGACCACCTTACAGTGCTGGACTTCTCCACTGCCCTGACTTTGACCATTACCTGGACATACTCTCACCCAGACCTGGTTGCGAAAAGGCCAGGACTGGAGCAAGGATGGAGTCTGTGCCCAGTCGAGGCAGGGATCAGTCTGGGTGATGGGGGCATGTGTCTGCCGTCCTTGCCACTCACAGCAGGAGAGCTGCAGCACAGGCTCTGGCCGTCACTCCCTACAGGTCAAATCAGGACCATCCTGTAATCGAAGGCAATTCACCTGACCTCCTTGTAGCCCATTGCCCTGTCCACCAAAATACTGAGCGTGTTTGCCAGAAGGCGAAGCCCACCCTTTAGTACTACTGGGGATGTGCGTACTTTTATTTCATGACCGCTGGCGGGTTCAGCCAGTGATCTAAGGTCAGCTCGATGCTCTGTCGTGGCCCTCATGCTTTCAATAGTGGCTCTCATTCTAATAATCATGTGTCAATAATGCTCCAATGCATTGGCTGCGTGAAGCTCTATGGTTCCATTGGAAACAAAATAATTGCGTTTTGTTGTGGGGAGATGGAGGAATAGGCACATAACAGGATGGGTAGATGGATGGTTGGTTAGTTGATACGGGAGTCTGAAATGTAGAACATAAGATGTATATTAGAGTTATCACATGACCTTATACCCAAAGAGTTGGGAAAACACCGTTGATGACCGTGCTGGTTTAGGACATAGAATTGGGACCATTTTGCATAATGTGAGTCATCTGAGAACCTTGAAATATATGTTACAGGGCCAGCTCCACTGCATGTCACCGAGCACTGATGCACTTCTCGGGCTCCCGCAGAAAGTGTATGGTGCTACATTGTGGTTCGACATCAACCAGGGTTCCACAGGACGGGTCGCTCCTAAGGGGCTGCCATGCAGAACTTGGGATGGTGTACTGCCCTGGTAGGCGTGCACCCACTCTCCTCGTGTACCCATGCTTGCCGCCCACATCCACTACTCTGAGGTGGCAAAAAACATATTTTTCTCTCTTTCACGTTCACCCTCACTCAACCCTCCCGCTTCTCCGTGCCTATCTCTCTGTCTTTGTTACTTCTCTCTTGGTGATGTGTTTCCTTCCCACCCCTCTATCTCTGTCTCTCTGCCTCTCTCTCTTTCTCACACACGCACACACTGTTCACTTCAGTAAAGCTTTATGGCCATTGATTATTGAGTTATGAACATGGCAAACGTGTTACTAGCTTCTATGTTCTCCAGTATAGTTTTACAAAGACGCTTTTGTGTCTCTGATGATGTCATAGCCTGCCAGGGACCCTGTGGCATTTTCTGCCCTCTTGCTTCTTCCCAGAGGATGCAGGTGTTCCAGCTACATCCCAACTTGGCTTTCTTATAAGGGTGAACTCAGCGGCGGTGGCCCTGTGTGTCCGTCTGTTTAGAGTATCCCCGGCTCTGTGGTTCTCAGGCTGCAGTGTTGACATCTCTAGTCTTGTTGTGGTGTCTAGGCCTCTGTCGATCCCTAGCATCTAATTGTCATGGCTATTTATGCCTTTTTTCCAGTCTTTTATGACACAGCAGTACTTTAGAGGCAGTATTGTGCTTCAAATATAACAAGGGGAGGATGCAAGGCAACATATTACTATAAAACTCATACGAACATTGTTACAAGAAACAATGACCAATGATACGCTGATAGAAGAGGCCAGAGAGAAGGTTTATTAAACCCACATTTAGTTCTGATGCAGTCATCATTGTGTGTTTTTTGGTGTCATGTACTAGTGTCACTGTGTTTGAAGTTCTGCATAGTGAAATATGCTGCTGTGTTTTTTTGATTTTTGAAGCATTAGATATTGCTTTTTCTATGTCTGGGATTCCGAGAGGTTTTCACATTTTGTTGTGATTTAAATTCTGAACTGTTCCGCTTTCTTTTCAAGCTGTGTCTCTCCGCTTCCGTCTGGAGTCCCTCTTCCCTTTCCAGGAGGTCTGTTGTCCCCTTTTTTGGGCATGTGTTGTCTTGTACTGTACGCATTGGTTTCCACGTCTCCCAGAGTGCATTCAGAGTGTTTTGTAGTCTGTTTTTCATGTCGATTACTAGTGGGTGTTTCTAGGCTGGTGCTTGTGATGTCACTGTGCTTGAAGTGTTTCATGCACATGTATTTATTGTGGTCCAGGTTCTTCATTATCAGACTTCCCCTCTGTGTCACAAAGTAGTCACTGGTTTTTCACAGAGCAGAGATGCCATCCAATCTTTTATTCGCACTGTGGCCAATGCATTGCTCTATAGCAGTCCAATATGGTCAAAAAGTTTAAAAGTTTGCAGAAACATTGACGCATGCATATTAATGAGATAGGGCTCCCTTTATACGTAGCTTCAGATGCATTGATGTGGGCCAGGGACAGACAGCAGACCTCTATTCCTGGCCACGTGTGCCAATGCCTTGATGCCCGCCAATAGTGGGGAAGCACGGAAGCCCCACCTGGACTGCTGTCTGCTGCTACAGATGGACACAGCTCGCATTCTCAATGTGGGGGCTGTCCTGCACCGTGATATTGTGTGTGTTCTAATCTGTGATTGGTGGGAAGGTCTTCTCTTATTGTTCGGAAGCATTGGTGTAGTTCCTGCTGTTGTATTGTTCTAGCTTGTACCTAATGTTATCTCATGATTGTAACCCTGTAAGCATTTACCTCGCGTGCCTTTACAACGTAGTCAATACCCCGACTGCGACATTACCATGTATTACAATAACTTGCATCGTGGGCGCTGGACTTTGGAATAGTATAAATTACTATTCCAACTCCAGTCTATGCGGTTCTATGACGGAACAACGCAGGGAAACACTCCGCATGTCTTTACCACGCATTTTTTATCCCGCATACTTTTTTAGAACGCATATCCTTATAAAAAGTATGCCTTTACCATGCATTGTTTACACATATATTTATTTTTATAAACAATATATTTGTGGGGGAAGCCCCCCTACAGACTCGCAATTACCTTAAATGCGTGGTAAATGCATACTTTGTAAAAGCATATGTGTTCTAAAAACATGTGTGGTAAAAAATGTGTGGTAAAGGGACAACATGGTAAAAACCATGTTGTAAAGACTGTTTTCTAGTGTACGCAACAGTAGGTAAGATGTTGGACTTAAAAAACCAACACCAGTCCAACAACATGCCCCATACAGCAAGTCATTGTAACGACTTGGGGGTTAAAGTACCGTCGCAGTCGGGTAGTGACTGTGTTGTAAAGGCTGGTTGTCTGATTTATCTTCCTCAGCAGCTCCGCTATGCCCTGGCCTACATTTCAGGTGTTGAGTTTGGCTTTCTCTAGACTGTTTTTCGTAAATGTTTCTTAGATGTTTTGTCATGTTAGTTGTGGTTTTGTTGAAAGCTGTTGTAGGTGCTTTGGTCATGACAATCTCTTCTCTGCCTCTCCCTGTTACACTCTTTCTCTTCACTTTCTCACTCACTTTGTCCTATTCTCTGTCTCTTCTTATTGATGTGGTTTCTCCCTCCGCATCTCTCTCCTTCCCTCTTTTCTCTTTTGATCCTTTCCTATGGAATGCCTTATCACCATCCCTTTCTCTCTTGTCTCTCTTCCCCAACCGGTACCCCTAGCTGTTTGTGTTTTTTGGATCCTTATTGGAAATTGATCAGAATTTGAAGGAATTATCAAGTAACTTATCAGTCACTGGTAGGAACGTGTACAACCAATACCTACCCATGCTGAGCTCAACATCCATGGGCTGGAACAGGATACTGATAATGGCCCTAAGAGTAAGAATTAATCCAATGTTTACATATACATATGGAGAGAGATGTATGTCAGAATATCATATACAGAAATATAGTTTTATGTAAATGCTGTGTCTAAATTTTATTTACAAAAATATTGTCTCATTGGGTGCAAGTGTTCTATTAATTTCAAAATGATGCTCTTTTCCGGAGGATATTTAGAATTCAATATTTATGTGAGACGATATTCTGGCAACGGTTTTCTGGTAATACACCAAGGAGTTGATAATGAATCCATTCATGTGTATATCAAAACATTTCTACTCCAGAACTGCAATAAGCTGCTACGCACCTTTTAAAGATTACAAAGTAAGAATGCCAATTGCGTTACTAGTCGCCTTACAAATCTGAATCGAGCATAGCTCACCGTGGTGCGATATACAAGTGAATTGCGTTGGAGACACTTGTCATAAAGAACAGAGGGGCAAATTTATGAGAGGCTTGCGCCGCCGGAGCATCACTTTTTGTTAATGTTCCGGCGACGCAAGCCTTTTAACCATATCTGTACGGACACACTTTACGTGGCTTTGCGTGGCCTCATGGATGTGGAGTGAGACAAAGCAGCGTACGTCACTGTGTTGCCTTATTCTGTGCCATGAGTTGTTCCATGGGCCTTGTGATGGGTTTTCCCTCACAACACCCATAGATTTCGATGCTGCCCCAGAGTTAATTAATCATGTAAACTTGTGGCAACACCAAAGCCTCACACCGCCCCAGAGCAGGAGCAACGAGGAGAAATATCTGTACTTCTCTTTGTTTTTTTCCTCTTTCCATGTGTGTTGCATAGAAAGAGGAAAACGCCTCTATGGGTTGTTTTTGCTCAGGAAGACGCCCTTTCCTGCACAAAAACAAATCTGCTTGCAACGCAGGCCCCCTTGCGCCATGGTGCAAGCGTGCATGCATTGGCGCTAGGCAGCAAATTGTGCACCGGCGCAGGGGGAAAAGGACTGGAATGCGCTGAATTTCATCAATACGGTGCGTTCCTGCCCTTTCACGTTGGCTTAGGGCAGCGCAGAAAGAAGACCAAGGCCCATTAAATAAGGCCAAAGTACTCCCAGTTTCGTGCATAAATAACCTCACGAATGTTGTAAAGTGCACCATATGGTAAGCAGTGATACTGTGCATTCTCCGCTGTTCGGCACGGCGCCACTGTTAGTACTCCATTTATCTTGAACCAATCAGCAATTGGAATAGCCGGGGCTGCCAGCTTTCACTTCAGGTAAAGGATGGCAGCTTCAGCTTCTGAAATATTTTTGGAAAGCAAATGAGAGCTGCAAAGAAGGCAACAAAAAAAAGATTGCTGTAACTACTTTATTGATTTTCTACAGTACAGTGTTCAGAGAAAATAGAAAAAAGACCCGGATGAAAGGGTTCTCTCCATGCTGCCTGAATGCTGGGTTTTCTTCACAGTAAGATGTTTACAATGCCGCCAGGCGAGCCAGCGTGAATACCTGTTGTTAGCTTTACTAGTTAGTAAGGAGGGGGGTGGGGCCCAAAACTCTTGTTGCTTAACATGTGGCCATTTTATGGCAGTGTGATGCCTTGACATGATGGGACACCAAACAGTAGATAGTTAGTCACTCTTACTATGGTCACAACATTCTAAACCATGGGTACTCGCAAACATTTTCCCAGGGGCCACAAAGTACGGTCTGTGGTGTGACCGAGGGCCGCATTGATGCCAGCAGGGTGGTGGTAGGGGGTCTGGGTGGGTCAGGGATTGTGTATGGAGGTCTAAAAAAAATTAAATTACCGGTCAAGCATTTATTTGCAGGTTAATAATTGGTTGCCTGTTTCTTTAACTTTTTTTCTGAATATTATCGCTCAGCTGCTCGAGCTGCTGTTCACCAGGGGGGGCCGTACGTGAAGGTCCAGAGGGCTGCAAGCGGCCCTGGGCCATACTTCGAGTATCCTGTTAAACTCTTCTCTTACTTACTATACTACTAGGTAAGAAGAATATAGGACTATACAGAGCTATATAATATCAATACTATGATTGATATTATATAGTTCTCTCTCTCCCTTCCTCTCTCTTCCTCTCACAATACGTTGTCTCACATCAAAACGTTGGGAAGTGCTGCGGGAAAGGTGTGTTACGTCACCATTGAGATCACACAGCAGACACATGGACAATAGAGCAGAAAGGAGGGGCAAATCTGAAGGGCGGAAATGGTCTGGGCACAATTGATAGGCCTGGCAGTTGGCATCTGATATCTGGCTTTGTGGGGACCTGTCTCTTCCAAAGAGACAGAATCCAATGAAGGCAAAATAGCCCCATTTTTATTCTGCCCTCTACCTCTGAAAGATGTCCTGATCTCATCAAATGAGCGGTGGCATAGTGTCGCGAACGATGCAACCACCTCAAGATGAAATGACCACAGAGTTTCTTTTTTGTTAATGTTGGCACAACCTCCCTGTGGGGGCTCAAACCTTGTAGAGGTGTTCAGGTGGCGTGGGGGCATGGGGGAGTGCCAGCTAACCTCAGGGCGGGATCCCTCTGTTGTCCTAAACATGGTAGTATTATGGACAGATTAGCCAGGCGTGCGGGTGACGTGGGAGGTGAGGCTCGCGGACACGCCGCTGGCTGGCGCCTGAGCCCGCGCGCGCACCCGGTCTCCACAGCAGCACTGCCGCAGCTCTGAGCGACGGATTCAAGGTTTACCTGCTCTGCGGCGCCACCCAGTGGCCATCGGGCGCCGGAATATAATTTTTTCTTCGAAATCGCCTTCTTTGTCCCATTACGCAGCAAATGAAGCTATGTGGAGGCCTCGGCAGCTTCCTATGTTTTATGATAGGTTTCCATACGACCCCATGTGACCGTGGCAGGGTTCCCGTCCTAGGCTTACTGCTGTCGTGTCAGTGCGTTCTGGTTCTTGCAGGCCTGTTTAGGATGAATTCGCCTGTCACAACTGAAAACACGTATTGTGAAAGTTGAGGACTGGTAGAATCGCGACAAGGACTGATGCGGTAACGCCAATTTTTTTTTTTTTTAAATAGATTTATTATAATATAATGATACACTGAGAGCTAAGATCTCAAATCTGATCGCCACTTGTTACTGGGAAAGAAGTGTGAAAAATGCGTGGCTATAAATAACTGTTTACAACTTCAGGACAGTTAAATGACTCATACGCGTGGAGATTTTACGATGTAGGCTGAACGACATGAATCCACCTGTGGGTTGCGCTAAATTACCGGACTACACAATTTAAAATTCTGATAGTTTTTGTTTTCCGAATTATCGAAGCAAAGGGATGCGGTCTAAAAAGCCAGTCCTGGCCGAAGGTGTGATTGGTTACATGGGAACCCCTGGCAGGCAGTCACTCTGAGTGAGTGTGCCCAAACGCAGGCAAACCGGGTAGACAGCCACTGCCTGCAAGAGGGGGACTTGTGGCATGAGACAGTGAGGGCGCTGGTGCTGTAGGAACCAATTGCAGACTGATTTATATGGTGTCCAGCATAGGTCTTAGTGGGCCGGATCCAGTCCAGGTTTTCCGAATAACCACTCTGTAACTTATTTCCAATTTACATTAATTGTATTCAATCTGTCTCTTGTGGATATGCTGGAATCCTGACATTGGCCCAACCTGCCCCCTAACTTCAGAGCACAGGATTCTACTGAGAGGAGACCATTTCCCAGGCTGGGGGGGTGGGGGTGGGGGGGGGGTTGCAAAGCCTGCTATGACTTAGGACAGAGTATACTCTTCATACACAAACTGTAAAGCTGCATTGGGGCAGTTTCTAGCTCCCTTGAGTATACACCATCTGAAGAAGTTTCTTTCCTGGGGGTGTGAAGAGTGCCGACACTGTGTGGCACGCAGCATCCCTGGGGGAGCTGACAAGACTGCTCAGGAAGGCCTGTGAGAGGCCCCCGACCTGTAGCGGATACGGCAGCCCGTGAAATCCAACGCTGCTCACGCGGAGGGACACGCGCATGCGCGCTGCCAGACTGGAGCTATTTTGGGCTAATGCCTTGCTCATTCTGTCGGATTCAAGGCTGGCTAGATGCCCCGAGCACTCTCCACCCCCCTCTCCGGCTCGCCGAGGTCCCCGCTTTCCTTTTCGGCTTCATTTATTTGTTTACAGCAAATGTTCGAATCTGTAATGCCATTACTGTACAGAGCAAATGTGCCTAGCCTCCGAGCCGGCAGATGTGCACTGTCCGGATTCTAATAACGGAACTTATTTGGAAAAAAACATTATCCATAATGTGGAACGGTTTGGCTGCGGGGTAAAATTTATCATCATTACCCTAATATCGTCGCAGGCCTCAGCTCTGGCAGCGGCTGAGGAAAATACCAGGGCTTAATTCAGTCAGCGCCGAGAGAGACAGAGGAGCAGAAACATGATTTATGACGGAAATCAATGCAATCATAATACTGTATGCTTGTAAAATGGCGCTGTTCTAGCGCGCGCCTGCCATGACAACCCAGGCGTTGCGTCAGGAATCGGGGTTCACCATTACGCACGCCTGTGACGCAGGGGAAAAAGAAGTCCCCGCGAAGCACCGCCTGAAATGAAGCACCGCCTGAAATGTGTTCATTTGGGTCTTCCCTCTCTTCCTCGCATCCCTTCCTGGTAGCGCCACCCTGACATCGATTTATCCGCAGAGCCTGGAAGCGCCTGGAGGGGCAATGAAGCCGACACCCACTGCAGAAGAGAGGCCTCATAACTCAATTGTGCATTAAATGAATGATTCTTCGCCAAGGGATGCTCAGAAAGAGATGGTGTTAATGCGCCAGTCTCCTGCAGGGCGCTGGATATGCAATAACCACTGGTGTCGTTTCCCATCTACTTCTGAAAGGTCACGACCCTGGGAAGTCGGGACTTCCTTTGTACTGGGTTGGATATGCCTCTGACCTTTCTGGAGGACGTAGAGTGGGGATTGTCCAATCAGGGAGGCGGAGCAATGAACCGTAAGATGTCAGGCTGCCGATGCTTCATTGTGACATCAGGTCTGTGCTCGGGGCATCAAAACGCAGTCTCCATCCGTAGAGTTGTATCCTGCCCATAATACCCCCAGGAAGACCAGCTGCATGGAGAGGAACCATCAACAACCCCCATGCAGACAACACAAACTCTAACTCTTTGACAACGCGTCAGACATCCATAAGTACCTGACGTCAAACTGTGTAGATACACTGGCAGTCTGAGGAACCCACAGGGGTGCCATGCTCGTCACCACAGTGATGGATCTGACGCATTGACCATGTGACGACAAAGCCGCCACCCATACCCACATACGCCTTCTTTGTGTACAACGAACATTATCAGCAAACTAAGCTATATACCAAGCTCGCATCCCATTCCCGTAACAGAAAGTTTCTTACAGTCAGATGTTGGTGTAGTTGGAATGGAGGCACTCGCTTCACAGCACAAAGTCCACAGCCCTGAAACAAACCCCTTGGGGCTGAGCATCCAACAGAGGTCACGGTGGACCTGATCCATGCCAGATTTTAAGGATGACTGCCTATGACTACTTTGCACACAATGAATCTAAATAGAGCTCATTTCACAGAATCAGAGACAATCCAGAAAACATGGCATGGATTCAACCCTCCAAAGCTGAGGTTGGATGTTCATGCATTATTGCAAACTGCAGCGAAAAAACCCACCCATCCTTCACAACAAAAGCAAGGACTTACATTTTCTGGTTATATCTGGAGCCATTTTCGGGATACAAGTACAGTGGGCATGCACTATGTGCCATTCAACACACCAGGAGTCGCAGTACTGCAGATTGTGCCAAGGTGCTCCAGCAATGCCATGCAAGCTCCCAACTTACAGAAACAACCACATATTTTATGCATATAAATATCTCCTCCCTTGTAAAATAAGTTTTCGGTTTCTTAAAACTAACTTTTTCCCACTAAAGATAGCCATTTGTGAAAAAGACCACACCTCCAACATTGTAACATCTCCCAACGTGTTGACACTTCTTGCAAACAGTAGCCTATCACAGCCGGGGAACCAAACACACAGCACATAACTTCATGAATGGAAATCCTTTCATTAGTCCAAGCTGCAGCCCCATCCATTAGTTACAAGGTCTTCACAATGATAGGTCCACACGAAACACATACAAAGTAGCGTAACTTAATCTGCTACAGAGCGCCCAGTGGTCTATTCCATCTGGAGCATGCGCTTCTACCCAAGACACCGCACATCCTGCCTGTAAGCACACACCTGATGGATACTTGAAAATAGTAACAACCTTTGTCTGACATCCATCTGAATGTATCAAATACCTTTCCTGTCAGGTGTCACCAGGCCACCAATATATTCAAATAAGACAATCGCCTCATTTAAACTGCACGTTTCTGATAAAGACCAGACCTTTTCCTATTAGTGCAAACCTCCTTCTCACCATCCGTCCCTCCGCCTCCATTTTTCCTTCAGACCACAAGGCCCTCCCCTCACCACATCACATCTCACACTGCTGGATCACACCCATCCTGCATTGCTCCAAACCTCTTCTGACATTGTGCACGCATCATTTCTGAACCGACGACATCCACATCTTTGTCAATGATGGATGGACAATTATGAATATTTGCTAAATGGCGCATTCTAACTTCAGAGCGAAACACAGGTGTGCAGCTTGGCTCTTGAAAGAGAGACCTTCGGGTGATATACGCGCCTTACAAATACCAATACATAGACATAGACATAGAGAGCAGTGTCAAATCACAAATGTTGGTTCCCAGAAGTTTAACACCAATGTTCCAGGAAAAACTGGGCACGCACATCACATGTCGGAGGCCACCATTCTCTGGGGGTGGTATTAATAGTCCATGAAACATCCAGTGCGGAAGCGCCACTGCTTGAAGGTTCGACTTGCCCAGTCCCTCATCACTTTCAATCTCCAAGAAGAAGCACATTGCAATGTGATTTTGTTTGATGACGTCTGTTTGGGTTCTGAGAAGCCCTGCCACATCACTGCCTGAACAACCCCTTTAAGGGACCCACATTACACTCAATGGACGGGATATTGACAGTCAGTTCATTCTGTTTGTTTCTTAGAGGTACACTTCTAGCAGAGCCTTTAAATTGTAGGTTTTATAGATTCAGTATCCATTTCTCTGGGTGCACTGCAAGCTGCTAGAGGGAATGGACATTAGATAGCGCTGGCTGCACAGATGCTTATAAGCAACTTTGGGGTATAGTGAAAAGGGGGTGTAAAGCCACCAGTGAGTTTGGATGAAAAATAGGCAAAAGAAAGGCTGCAGCGGTCACAAGCTTCCTATGTTCATGACTAGAGCTCATCCAGATAAGGGGTTTTCTATCAAATCTGTGACTTGCAGTCCTGGGAGTGTAGTGGGATGAGCAAGGCCACACGTCCTACAATGCTAGTGAAAAATACCCGGACTGGACGAGCTACTCAAGCAAGGAAGAGGGTAATTTGAGATTTCTGAGAATCAATTGATTGAATGTGCCTGTTCGTATGTGTATTTTGGAGTTCTGTTTACATTTTTTGTGAGTGTCGGTTCACAAACAGATAGCGCTGAACACTGTTCCCCCTTTCCCAACATTATTCAATTCACAGTTTCCATAGTCACATTCGCAGTACCAAGCATCTCCCAGTGGTACCCATCTTCTTGTCCTATAAGTCCAAACGACAGGGAGCGCTCTTCTGTCTTCTGAGTGAGGAAACCGCTCTACCAGCTCCAGGGTTCCTTTGGCTCCTCGCCCAAGCCCTCCATAGCTCACAGATGTGCAAAGTACGCATGGGGTTTATTGCCATCAGTGTACGGCTACCCAAACAGGAGGAGCTCACTAACCAGAAGCAGTGGTGGTTCCTTCCAAAGGGCGACGAAGGCGTCACCCGCCTGCTGCGAGGTAAATGTCAATTAATGTGGTCATTACCATTTTATTACATTATGTTGCCACAGGCCTGTGCTGCGATGTGTGAGGGCGTGAGCGGGGATGATTCCTGCGTAGCAGCAGGATGACTTGCCATTGCCAAGCCTGCCAGTGTGGAGTGCACATGTCGGATTGGTCGGCTGTGTTGCGACGCCAGCCCAACATGCGCACTTCAGACCGCATCAATCACTGCAGTGTTCAACTGCCCAGGATTTCAGGCACAGGCACCTAGACTCAAAAGAAGCACTGGGATAGTCTGCTCAGCCCAATCCTAGCGCTTTTCTCATGCTGAAACCAGCATGAGAGAAGCTACAGGATTGGTTAGATTTGCATTGGCTCAGGAGAGTGGTGGACAGTGGAAGCGGGGAAGCCAACGAGTAAAAATTAGGGATGAGAGAGCACTTCTGTTGCATATGACCACACAATGCATCATGTGTTTGGCGTGGAAGCTGTTACTGCCATCAGAGGAATTCTGTCGGCAGCTCCCAAACCATTTCCCTGGGACTGAGCCAAGGGCTTTTTCCAGTACTGAGATACCAGAGCACCGCTTCCCTCACACATCCTCCTAGTGATGGAAAATGAAACTTCTGGGAGTGGGATTTGGAGAGAAGTGCAGACGGAGGCAGGGCACAAGTCCTAAAAAAAGAAGAAGGGAGACTAACCTAGTTAATCAGAATGCAAGTGGCATCACAGCGCGTGACATCGCGGCATGTGACATCACGGCACGTGACATCACAGCATGTGACATCACAGGAAGTGGCATAATAAGAAGTAACTTCAGCTCTTAAGTTCTCACATGTGAGTTTAACATGTCTATCATGAGTACATTGGAGCATATTTTGACTTTATAGGGAAAAACTCCTGATTTAGTCAGAAGATTCACATTTATGTAAGCTAAACATAAAACAATGTTGCCTTTTGTCTGCGTAAACTTCCTCTACCCATAGTGCTTTAAAAGGAAAAATAGGGATATTTAAATTATTACAACGCCTCCTCATGGGTAGTAAGCACTATATAAATGCTGTTTTGTGCAGATACAGGGAAAGACCAACACAGCTGACATTCTTACAGTGAATGCATATCTTGTAAACAGGGACTGAACAAAGTGAGAAGCTGCCTCTCTGAAGTATGTGTGAAGTGCTAAAAAAAAGTGTGAGCTTTTGTTTCCCATCTGCTGCATTTGCATCTAGGTGTGAGGCTCCTGACCACTCCCAGCCAGGAGACTCCAACAAAAGGAGGCCTGATGACCCCTCAGATTCGGCCTTTGTTATGGCCCATCAGGAGTCTAAAATAAGAAAGCCCCCTCCCCGCCTGCATGTTGTTTCGGATCAAAAGCAGACAACGTAAAGGCGCTGCAGAATGTGTCCCGGTGTTTGCAAATTACACCTGGACGAATTCAGCCTATTTTTCAGTGGGGCCCAACATCTTGGCATGGTGGACAGCGTCCACCATGTGAAAATAGTGGCTGGACGGCATCCACCCACGTGTACCCTCGACTCGTCTCCTGGATGGAGGAAAGTAAGAGAGTTACCCGTGCTCACTGTGCATGAAGCCAGCCTCAGAAGTTGCAGCAAGTTTTGAAGAGGTTGTGGTAGCTTGGAAGTGCCAAAGTCACGTTGTGGGGCAGAGGGGTTATGAGCACATCCCTCAGGCATTTGTAGGGCACAGGAGGCTTGGGGTAGGTGAGCAGGAAGCTGGCCGAGCATCTTGATGGGATCCAATGCAAGGACTCATCTTATAGGCAGTGCTTAATTTGTAAAAAATTAAGTGCCGGTGGCCTTCTCGGGAGGCCACTGCAGCCTGCACCACCCATACCCTGCCAGCGCTGCCATTGATAGTATCAACATAACACTTAAGCATCGAACTCCTACAAGTGACAAGTCAGACAATCTTAGGCTAAACAAAGCTATAGTAGTGGGCATGAAAGGCTGGTATTATTCATTTTCAGTGTATATTGACTTAGTGAACATGGTTGTTGTGCTCGTCTGAAAATTAAAAATACAGTGCCACCATGTGGTGGGGTGGTACTAGAGCCGGTGCTGACAATTAGGTGCCGGTACTGAGCACTGCCACAAATTAAGCACTGCTTATAGGGCAGATGTGAAAGCATTAGGGGGGCGTTTGAATACAGTGGTACGGCTAAACAGCATATGAGAAGAGAGCCATTTGTGGCTAATCTTTTGGAAAAGTAAATCTGTTTGTTTTTTAATCAGTACAATAGCGTAGCACAGCTGGATAATGCGCCTGTAGCAGAGATCTGCGTTAGATGTGCAGGTCGTTGGATTTAATCTCCAAGAGACAGCTCAGTGTGTTCATTGGATGCCTGAATCTGCTTGAGATGTGTATATAACCCACCGCTCATAAGTACGTTGAATCCCAACCTTACAGAGTTTAAAGTAGATGTTTCGGTGTAATCTGTAGGTTAGGGGTCAAGGAGATATAAAATACGCAGCTTTGTTTGTAACTTGCAGGACTCCATTTCCAATTTTCTAAGTGGGTTCATGCACATGTTGCAGATATTGTTGTGCAAGATGAAGGTAACATATTTCAGTTCCAGGCTTGGATGACTCACTATTTAAACCTACTTAGGTTAATAAAATAAGTATGGTTTTCTAAAGTGCTGATGAGCAAGAGTCTGAAGAACGCTGGTGTATTGCATCATAGGTTAGTGCTTTGTGTTTCATTCTTGGCACATGGGTCTGGAGCGTGGGTGGCAGACAGAGGCCACAAGGGAGCTTGGTTTGTTAGGACCCGGCTCCCCCCCGCCCCGTGCAACACACCCCCTTGGGGGCGTCAGCTTGGCCGGCAGCCTGATTGGTTGCCGGTCAGCGGTTGTCCTTCCGGGTTGTAGCAACGTTGGGCGAGCGCACATTTCCGGTCAAGATGAGTGGGGCTATTTAGGCCCGCTTCTCGCCTTCACTCATCCTCTCTTCCTGCGGGGACGACAACGACTCCGGATGGTCGCGCTTGGCATTTGGGCTCCAGAGTCAGGCTAAGTCAGGTATCTGGCTTAGGCCTCGCCACCATCTGGATTTTTAGGTCAAAGTGTGAGATGATCGTTGTGTGGAATTCTCCATTTAGTTTAGGGTTTTTTTCAAACATTTTTAGATCAGCGAGCTCCCTGGAGAGGTTTGGATGGTTCTCTTTGCCGACTTGTTTGGTCAAGGTAGGGAACTTTGTCTGCGCGTCTCCACTTTCTAGATTCACCAGCCGCCACTGACCAGAAGCTCAGGTGACACCAGCACACTCTGGCAGAGTCTAGGGCTTTACCTCGTTTACTGAGCGCTACCATCCCTTCATGGATGCATGACCGCCAACACCAATGACATTTGAAATGTTCACTACAAATAATCTACTGTGTGTATAGGAAGTGTCGGCTGCATGCCAGGTCTCTGCTGTTTCTTCTAGTAACACCCACAGGGGATGTAAAAGTATCATTTGTTTATGATTCCACTCACAATGAGCTATTGGACATACATGTTCTACTCTAGGTTGTATGAGACTATATCAAGGTCGACTTTATCTATCTACAACAATATTACATCCACTACATTGCCTACTAATATATCCTCATGGTAAGCATACAATTACTACTCTTACGTCTACAACTACCTACCTCTACTTACCTTGAGATCTAGTGGTTAAGTCGATATAACAGATAGTATAGGTAATAATATTGGCATGTAATACAACGCATGCAATACAGGGGGCGTGTCAATACTCTGGTTTTACTACCATCCTACGTTCATAGTTCCCTTGTTCTTCGGGAGTGTTCTCATCTCAATTATTCTAGTTCTTTTTCGGTTCAATGCTGGTGAGCAATTAGGATACGAATCCGCAGGATACCTTGACAACGCGGTGGCGTTATTTCTTTATTTCGCAGATCAAAGAGGTGGAGTTAAATATTCTGGATCCTGAACACAGGAACACCAATAATTCATAATAATTGTTCTTTTAATATTCTTTTCATGAGCTAACTCATCAAGAACCCCGTTTGCTCACACTGGGTGGTTTTATTTCAAATGTTGGCGGTACTCCTTTTCGCCACCTTCCTATAGATGAAATCCTGGGTTGACTTTGCCTGTATTTGAACTTGTAGCCCACGATTCTCGCACATGCCCCCTCAACCCCCCCCCCCCCCCCTCACCCCCTGCATTAGGCACATGAACTGTCACAACTAGGGTTCCAGAAAGCAGTGATTAATTCGACTGACTGCGTTGTAGGGGGTTACACTGTCAATGCCCGCGTGCAGAAGTGCACCTCTGTTTGGTTGGTTAAAGGTTTGTTTGTTTGTTGATGTACACCTGCAGCCTGCTCACACGCCGTGAGGTTAACACTAATTAGCATTTTCATCATATTAGAAATATAATATATTTTATGGCTCTTATAAAACAAACAACCCATTATTCCTGAGTGCAGAACCTGACCCCCAATAATTTATTCAGCGCACTTCAGCTGCCTAATTGGAGGGGAAAAGGTCAACTCTTAACTTTATTAGGATTTTATTGGCACGCGGAAACAGGCCTACCTCTCAGCCAGTAAAAAGAATTGAAAATATGAGCCTGCCTTTATTCTCAGTGGTAAACACATCCAGTTAGCAGTGGAAGCTACTGGACAACGAATCCGTGATTGTGAAGTGATAACGAGGTATTTATAGGACGTTATGCAAATGTTGACAGTTTCACGGGACACACCCCAACAATCCCGAGAGGTGTCCATGCACATATACATTCTGTGCAGATAATACACAGGAGGAGATTACCGCCCACCTATGCATTTGCCTTTTATTTTATTCTTTCTCCTCCTGGAAAATATGTGTTCTGGTGAAGAATGTGTAACTCCCTCAATATATTGTAGTGTTTCAGTAGTTTCCATGCCCAATTCTTCCCATTGACTCCTGCCATTTTATTGCTAATGTTAATTAATTTGCGCACTTTGTCTGAGGCGCCCTTGGAAGGATTGCGAATACCCTCAAAGGGCAGCCTTAGCTGGTGTTTGCCACCGTGCCAGCGGCAAGCCCCTTCCCTTCCCCTGGGCAGACCCATCTACCGACCTCCAACCCTAAACATGGCCGTGCGGTAATCCGCCATGCTCGCAGACTGCTCAGTCCAGCTTCCATCTGCAGATATAAATATCAACAGATGTGATGTTATGAATCCACAGTGGTCACTTGAGCCCTCAGATGGCCCTCTTGGAAGAGCGCGTCTGCCTGGGGGCTGGCATTGCACAGTGAGGCTTTGCACTACACGCGCAGGCCTTTATCACAGATGATAGAGAGGGGCTGTGTTTGGGTCATGTTGCGTCACCTGTGCAAATCCTTAGTAAATCTACTCCTGGGAGTCCCTTCATTGGCTAGCCAAAAGATAATGGCACACGTGATCTACATGGGCAAAATGCAACTCCGAGGGCAGCCTTCATTGGCTGTCCCAGCTCAGTAAAAATGCACCTCTTTCTGTGTGAATGTTACATGCATGTCCGGAGCCCCCAAGACGAGCCAGACCCCCTCCCAAAGCCCCCACGAGTCAATGACAGACAACAGCTGCTTTGGAAAGAGGGCCATGTTTATTACATAGGAAAAAATCACACATGACATTTTGTTAACCTTCCTATCATTACAAGTAACAACATAGAGCAGTACACAACTAATAACATTTGGAAACACATGTTACTGTTTTATAGTTGTATGTACATAGTGTCACAAAACTTTTGCACTCTCACAGCTAGATTCAATGAAGTCGAACAATCATATTGAAGCAGCCCATGAAGTGACGGGCAAACCGCGCACCACACGTGATTCGGAAGGAGTCACGTGCGCCCCTCACTTCCGGGCGGAGAATCGGGACAGCCAGAGGAGGAGTGGGTCTGGCCCTCGGGGGGCCCCGGGTCCTAATGCCACGCCCCAGTGAGGCCTGGCACTTAGCCATTGCACCGTCTGGGGCCACCTGGTGAATGACGTCACAATAGATCTCAAAATCCAAGGTGACATCATCAAGCATAGGAACATTCTAGAATGCCTATTGTCTGTGATTGTTTCTGATGCAGGTCTGGGCAGAGAGAACTGTTTTTTTCCCTCCACACTGCAGACCGTGCCCGGATCACAGGCTCTAGTGGTTTCATCTCACCACACAACCGCTAACAGGAAGGGACAGGCCTTCGAAAACAAAATAGCAAAGAACACAGGTGTCACCGGACGTTGATCTAACGAGCCATTGACATTTGTCCAATCGAAAGGGCTCGGAGGCAAGAATGCCTTTATCTTGCGGAGGCAGGATGCTCAGCGTAGGGAGCCAGATAAGCGCGTCCTCGACTGTCCTACTGTGCGAAGGCCACGTATGACTTGCTTTTGAACTATACACCAAAGTTTAGATCACCCAAGCTCACGCACCCCAATTTTTAGGTTCCGCAGATGCAGCTCTTTATACTGACAAATGTGCATCCAGCTGCCATCAGCTGTACGGGTCTCCTCACTGCTTCCTTCAATTCTTCCGAAATCCCAGTTCCTGAATCCATCGCTTCTAAGGTCTGCAGCATCCAGGCTTCTCCCAACTTCAGGATCCTGGTCACATTGACACACACAGCTGTGCTGCGGCTCCACTGTAGCTAACTAGGCTCATAGCTCCTTGACGTACATTTCAGAGCTTCCCAACAACTAAGGGACCTTACTTTAACAATGTTTTTGGAGCACACGTGCACTTCTATGATCCAATTATGTATGCAAGAAACAAAAATCAACAAAATTCAGTTGGGCTTTTGCTGTTCTCTTCTTTTAATGTCATCAAATTCCAATCCCTTACGCCAACGCGTTTCGCCATGGTAGGGATAACCTACGGCTTCCTCAGGGCTTAGAGTTTCTCAAATACGTTTCTCATTAAGGGCATATATCCGTGTTATATCCATCTACTTTATTCTTTTTAAAATCGTACATTTTCCGTGATGAAAACAAGCTCCAAGTCTTCCAATATTAATAGTTATGGCGTAACTTGATCCCAAGTCCGCTATGTAAGTGTCTCATCGGTGAAAGGTCCTCGAATGTACTCAGGTGTAGAGATATGGAGATACGGCGGTGTAAGGAGTCGAAAGAGAAAGCGGCGGCGGCTTGCCATTTCACTGGGCTATACTGGGATTTGAAATAAAACGATTTTGAACACTATATATAAGCGGACTGGAGATTGCAACAATTTTTGCTGATGAGAACTAATCCCATTGGTTGAATTTAGTTTCCTGCTGCCGTTACACCACCACCAACTGGCACGCTGTCGTGTTCAAGCTGCAAACAGACAGAGGCACAGAGAGAGCTGCAGGTCACAAGTTTGAAGGGAAAGCTCAGCCCTTAATTTTTGCATGGTCGGTGAATTTAGTACTATCAAAGTAAGCAATATTTAGCATCTGTTATTAACAGTAGAATGTAAGACATTAGGACTACAAGTCCCAGATTTCTAAGAAAATACAAGGACTGGCCTTACTAGTCATGCATGGACATGGGAATCCTGACAGCTATGAGTATCATAACATTTTCTTCCTATCAGAGCTAAGGAGATCCGAGACGGCAGCTTCTCCACATATCATCGGAGCCGCCAAGGTGTGTAAAGGTTTTTTAGCCATCGTGGTGGCATGTCAGCAGCTTTTGTGCGGCAGGGGGAGCACAAAACATTTGCCGGCCTCAGTTAAATTTCTAGTCAAAGGAGCAGCCTGTACAAGAGGGAACAAGTCAAGCCTTCTGTTTTATAATCAAAAAGCATGGCACAACAGGAGAGCGGGACCCTAAAATGTTCAGGGCCTGGGGCAAAGAGCCCCTGCTGCCCTCTACTTATTAAACCTCTACCAACACATTCATCATTCGTTTAAGATGAACAGTTTGGGATTTTCGCCTCCTCACGGATACATCAAATCTACCCAAGGCTGAATTTTTGTTTCATCCCGTGGCAATTCTGACCAGTCAGTCTACTCGTGTATTTTTTTTTTTCTTTCATGGCAGGCTACACTTAGTGGTCCTGCCCAAGTCTCAATGTCAACCTGTGTCTCATTTCCCTCAGATCTCCAAAAATGAGAGTGCAAAAAAAAACAGACTACATGAGACCTTGTACAAAGTGGACACGTCCCATCTCCCAAGCACTTCATAGTCAAAGATGGCTGGCGGAGTGAGGTGAGGTTGACTTCGTATTTTTCCATTTCAGCCTCATTTGGAAAAGCGCGGACTGTCAGGAGGCGCGCCATTAGGACACGGCCCCCCCCGGGTACCCGGCCACGCCCTCTCGTGGTCCTCACCAAAGGATGGGGCGTGTCTACCGCAGGAATTACTTCCGGGGCAAGGCAACGTTGTGATGTCACTTTCGGCCGGGACGCGCGACGAGGGGGATGGAGAGGGCGGGGCCTATTTAGGGCAACTTGCCCAGGTCCTCGCCCTCTCTTCCTTACGGCGCTGGCCCCTGTATGCAGGGCAATCCGTGAAGTTCACAACTCATGGTCTAGTGGAAGTGCCAGCCGCCTGTATATCAATGGGCCTGAATTATATTATGTGGCACATACTTTTTTGCCATTTACTTAAGGGGTAACAAGATGGCTCCCTTAAGGAGAGTTCAGTATAGTCCTACAATTTTCTTTAACAGACCATAGAAACCTAGTCCAGTAGTCACATCGGATTGATGGAAGTCAACATAGACAACAATTCCCAGAATGCACTAGGTTTTTGTTTGAAAGCTAAAACACAAATAAATAAAGTGCCTCCATTACCCTACAGAGTTCTGTTGGTTCTTTCGACTGGACTGGACTGAGTAAATATGAGACAAGCAACAAGTTAAATTCTTCTACTTAAATAAAAGCAAGAACCAAAAGTAAAATAAACTAATCAGTATTTATATTTAAAAAATGGATACCAGTTATGCAACTTCGAGTGGATTGAACTTGACTTTCTGTCTCACTTTGGGACCTCTGGAGGTTCAGGAGGTGAACCCACAGTGGACTCTGTAGGGCCGCCGGGCTCTGGCACGTGCGCCGAGGAGGGAGGGCGCGGGTGGCCGTCCGCGCGCCAGCCGCCCAGGGACCATAACAAGGCCTGATGAGCGCAAGGAGAGCTCAATAGACTTTCCAAACCTAATTAGTACTTAATGATCTGGAGAGGCACGGGTGTCCATCACCTGCGCTGCGGCCGCCCATTCTTCCCCGGTTCTTAATTAACCTTTAAGGAGATGATGTGCTGATGAGTTTCCCTGGATGTGGCATCGATTCCTCGCTCCCTCCCTCCCCCGTACACAAAAGGAAAGAGTCTCCCGCGAAAGTTACAGCTCCTGGAGTGTGGCATGCCGCATCGGGCCGATCCATGGTTATTAATGAGGCGCTACTTCGGAAAAAATTGTTAATTGATGGCGGGATGCAGTGGGCCCTGCATGTAATTTTGACCTTATTCATCATTTAAGTGATTCGCCGGCTGGAGCGCGGCGTTAATTAATAGTGTAGGAACAAAGTTGAAGCGCGCTTCCGTGGATGTTTGATGACGGCGCGTGAGATGCGCGCAGCTCGTGCGGGGCCTGCACCCCATCCAAGATGGCCGCCGCTGCAGCAGAGATGGCGGCCGGGTCCACCCTCCAAGGAAGACGGTGGATTTGAAAGGAGAATGTTTGTGCGGCAGCACTTTGAAAGAGAGAAATAACAGCATTCACAGCGGGGATTAGGGCGGTGCGACCAGTGCGACCTGGCGCTAACTTTGGTGGGGTACGCTGTATTTAAGGATAACTTTTGGTTTGAAAGCATATGAACTTCCTTGTGTTTCCCACAGTTTTCATGCAACAATAAAAATGTCAAGATAACTCTGGTGATTAATGTTCCTACTGTTGAGAGATCAGAATTTTGTCCAGTAGAAGTTTTGGTGTACCCTGCAGATCACAAAACTGAGTGTGAGTGAACTATGAGTAGCACTATAAAAATAATGTATGTCGGAGAGAGGCTCTAGAAAGTTGAGGTGCGCTGTTGGAGGGTGGTAGTGAGGGAATTCACGGACAAGGAGGTCATGGTGGGGGGGCAAAAAAGACTGTTGCACCGCGCTCACCAGTGCTACAGCCGCCTCTGACAGCACTGACCATTTATACAAAGTGTGGTTCTTAGGGAGAAAACTTGCGCTGATCCTATGCATGTTGCAGAATTAGTAGTGTATGGGGGAAGCTTAAGCTGCTGCATGTATTGCTTCACTTGTGGCAATGCAACAAAAGAGAGGACGGGAATGTGTGTGTGTGTGGTGTCTCTCTCACACAAGCAGCTAATCAAGGGTGCGAGGTGCCTAACGGAAGCTAAGAAAACGCCACCCCTCATCTCCTCCCTGCGGTAGCCTTTAATACGTGAAGGAAAAGCACAAGGTTTGAAATATTTTCTTAGAAGTGAAGCCTGTGCTTCACCATCCCACAGCATAGATGGGAGTTTGAAGTACCATCCAAAGTATTTTGGGGGGCCCTGTCAAGAAATATTTCAGGGGCCCCTGTTGGCTACATCTTTGGATTTTATTACCCATTTTCTTCTGCCAATTCAAACCTTAAGTTATCTGACAATATTGAATTATATGTTGAAGGCTGAGCTATGAAAATAAAGAGAGGTGAGATAGAAAGAAAGTTCGCTATCCCAGGGGTCCCTTGGAAGGGGGGCAAAGCAATTGCCCTCTTTGCCCATGCCGCACAATGTTCCGACAGTGTGTCAGGCTGCTATTTGCTCGCCTTTCCTTGTGCGTCTGAGTGCGTGTGCGGCATTGCCTCGCTCTGGGTGAAGTAGGCTTGCACATCTGCTGATGGGCACACATCTGTGCTTCGTTTGGAAGGTGCTTGTATATTGCTTTGTATACTTTTCCTGCCTTCTCTTTGATCTTTTTAAGTGGCATCATTATTCATTAAATATATTTAGAGAGAGTGGCCTAGCCACAGGATGGGCTACTTGAAGGGGGCAGGTGGAAGTAACACTACTATAGAACACTACATCACAGTGCAGCAACAATCCAATAAAAGGCCTCCTTTTTTATCACTTGTAGACTTTGCGCTTGCCTTGACGCCGCACAGCGCTCTGCTGCATTTGTGGCTGGTCGTGCCTATACAAGTACCACACACATACATAATGAGGCAATAACTTAACAGTAAGACACTAGGCTGGGTGACTAGTAAAGGAGAGAAGGATTCCTAAGAATCCTGTAGGGTGTGAGATGCTGCTCGGACAAAGAGCCCTCGGCAGGGACCAGAGAATAGGCAGCTGGGACAAGCCTATGCCAGAGGGATAAATTGCAAGACATAAGGAATGACAGTAGATAGGGCTGATTTGTTTTTTTTAGATGTTCTTGCTTTTGGGAACTCCAGATCATGGAAAGTATTTGCCTCTGGTGTGAAGGCACTAGTTCTAGCACTTATAATGTTTCTAGTTGTTTATGTGACCTGCTTATGCGACGGTCGCAACACTCCTGCCTCCGATTACCTGTTCTCTGTGGAACTCTGGGCCAGATGTTTTATTCCAATTTACAAACAGGATGTGCAATTTGCACATTGACTGATTTGCACATTGGCATGCAATTAGTGATGTGACCTAAGCACTAACAGGTGACACCACAAATTGTACCAATCCAATCCAAACAGCTTTATTCGACAAAAGTCATAAAAGCGAGACAAAACAAGTGCAGGTACAAAATACACAAATAATTTGACAAGAAACAGTGTAAAAGCGAAACTACTTAAAATATTTACAAGTTTTAAAAAAGCATATGTTAAAAAGATCATTGGGTATAACATACCAGATGTCTGACTTACTATCTGTTACTCTTAGTTCTTATAATCCATGCCCACCCCAGAAATTTGGCAACCGCCACGACAATTACCGGATCAGTGCAGGTGCGAAGGAACCTTCCTGCTTCAACACTCTGTCTAGTACCCAATAATTGGCAAACAGGTTTCAACCACACACGCCTCGGGCCGAATAAGCAGGGCATACAAAAAACATATGCACTAATGTTTCCACCTGGGATTTGCAAAAGGAACATAAATTACTTTTCTGGGGTTCCCACTGGGCTACAAATGAATTTAAGGGCAACGCTCCCACCCGCATCTGAAAAAATAATTTCCTATCAAGAACTTTGGTTACAAGATCCCAAAAGTGTTCTAGCCTAGGGACAAATTTGATGTTCATGAATTCGTCCGAAAGCGAAAGGGGTTTAGTGGCAGAGAGTACCTTTGTGTTTATCAGCTCCCAGTATTTCTCCTTCAAGAGAGCTTTAGATGGAAAAATAGCTACCGTAGGGTTCTCCCAAAGATCGCTCAACCCCAAAGCCTCAAGGGATTTTCTAGTTTCATTAAGCCAAGTAATCTTCCGGGAGCCCACCATCGACAATATGTCAAGAAAACCCTCTGCATACTCTGCCAACGCCGGAGTGGTCCATAGGCGACGCCAATAAAGGATAGGTCGAAGCCTGGCTACATCAGCTATGGAGTTCTTCCCAAGGTCATACCTTAAGGGGACTAAAGGTGTGCTCTGCGGGAGGGAGGTGATACTGCGCAAGAACTTGTTTTCCGAGATGGTTAAGGAAGACAGGTTCTCGTACCCCCACAGTTCCGCACCATAAAGAGCCGAGCTCACTGCTTTGGCACTATAGACCTGTAACACGGGTCTAATGGGCTTCGAAGGAGACTTTTTAAATTCAGCAGCTAATACACCAGCTAGCTGCCTGTGTTTTAGAGTAGTCAGCTCTCTCTGTAACTTCCATGCAAAGTTATTTTGGATATTAACTCCAAGATAATTAAAAGCCTGCACTTGTTCTAGTGGATTGTTGAACAAAACAAATTGATTTCTAAAAGATTTATGTGGCCTGAATGTCATAAGCTTAGTTTTTTTAATATTGACCTCCAGGCCACGATCAACACAAAAGGACTCAAAAATATTTAATGAACGCTGAAGACCGCCAGGTGTCTTGGCAATTAGAAGCGTGTCGTCAGCGAACATTAAAATTGGGACCTTAGTGTTGCCAAGAACGGGAGCGTCAACGTGAGCTTCCAAAAGTCGATCCGCTATGCCATTAATATATAGGGAAAATAAAGTGGGGGCCATTGCACAACCTTGCCTAACACCTCTCTGGACCGGAAAATCCTCAGTCAACATGCCCTGGCCACCCCATCTGATTCTAGCCAAATTATCTGCATGAAGCCTCTGGATTAGGGACAACAATCCGCCATGAAGCCCCAAATCTTTTAGAGTTTGCCACAGTTTTGAGCGAGGGACTAAATCAAAGGCGGCCCTTAGATCCACGAACACTGCGTACAAATTTCCCTTACCCAAGACCACAGTCTTCCAATAAAGAAGAATAAAACGGAAGACTTGGTCAACAGTGCTAACGTGCTGACGGAATCCGGCTTGAAATGGGGATAAAATATTATTTGACGCAATCCAGAGATGGACACGATTTAAAATCAGCCTACCAGTGATCTTTTGAATCGCGTCAATCAAACTGATAAGCCGATAATTCTCAGGAAGCGAACAAATTGTACATTCACACGGGGTCGCCTGGTGGATATTAAATAGGCAGGTGGCAATTTGTGATTCCCCGTGTTTGGCTACGGATGCAGGGATGCAGTTAGGCACAGCAGAAGTCCGTCCCAAGTAGGAAACATTTTTTTTAATGCAGGTATTAAAGAAACAGGTGCTGCTTTTAAAAAAAGTGTTTCCTGTTCGGCTAGATATTGGGGTGGGGGAAGCAGGAAGCAGATTTTCACGCCTTTTCCTATTTGTGATTCGGAGAGGGTTGCTAAAGCCTTTTTATAGATAACCACATACCGCCAAGGATGTGGCGATCTACTCCAGAGAACACTGCTGTCCTGTTAAAATGAATGGCTGCAATCAGCGTTCATTATACCCAGATACCCCTATGGGTGGCAGTGTTGTGCTTTACAAATGCTGTTTGATTGATTGATTAGGGGGAGTAACGTCAAATGAATCTTTCCTGCAGGCTGCACATGGCATAACGTGCACATTTAAAAACAGAACGATAGCTTACAGCAATTATTCCCTTTCTGCAGAGAATTGAGTGTAACCTAAAAGTCACTAGTGTGAATCCCTTACGGGGTTATTTAGCATTTCATCCTTCTGAGGATGATAAGGCCAGCAGCAATAGTTATAATTAATAAAAGAAGGAGGACAGTGAAGTGGCATGGAAACCAAGCTGGAGGGAAGGGCGTTGCTCTAACATGTTTGCATGTCCAGTAACTTATTCAATCCAGTCTTTTCTTTGCATTCTGGGATTTGTAGTCCTGATTTTGTAATGGGATAAATAGGATTAAATCAAAACTCTAAAAAGACGGACGATGACGAGGAAAAATTAAATTAATAATTAATTTTCCCTCATCATCGTCAGTCGATATTCCCCTCACCCGGCCCCACTGCTTTTACCTTCACGGGCTGCGGCTGAGCTGCTCACGCTTAGAGCAGAAACCAAGTACTCTGAAAGGGAGAGGTGGGTGGGGTTGCATTCATTTTCAACCCCTTGAATGGGGAGGATGTATTGGATGATGAGAGGGAGGAGACTGGAGCAATCACTCAATCCACTAAGGTATTTTTTCTGGGGAGATGGTAGGACTCTGTAAGAATGGCATTGCTTTCAGGACCTGCCATTTTCACATCACCATGTCCCCAATCCCATGTTCCCTTTACTACTCCTTATGCACCTCGGGCACTGCTGAGCACTGTCAATAACTGCAGTAGCACTCACTTTACCCACCTAAGTATGATGAAAGTCAAGCTCAGCTGAATTGGGACCAGAATATGTGATTAGAAACATGGCAGACAAATCTTTGTAGCAAGTGATTAACCCACTGAGCTATCCTACCAGGTTGTGCATCGTGCTGTCTGAAAGAAAACGCCTGATTTTTATTTTAGGTTTAGTAATGCACCGCTGTAACAAAAGGGCGTGACAGTAACACAGCTATACACTTGTCCTCCACAGTACACATTGACCTATTAACCTTGACAGAGTGACGTTATAGGGACGATGTGGGTTAAATGGGGGGTGGTAGGAGGTAGGGGGGCTTTACGGAAAGGACAGTACTTTGCTGCTAAGCAACAGAGCTACCCTGCTTGTACCCAGAGACAATAGTGGCCCTGGCAGACATTCCTCCGAGGGTAATTCTATTAATTACAGCTGCACTAAACTCTTCCCTCCAGGAGCATTTTTTCTCTGTAGCTATTACTGTTTTTAATTAATGAACCAAAGTGTTAATTTTAAGTGCCTCAAGATGGGCGTGCAGCTCAATGAGAAAGTCTTAAAACGCTAAAACTCTTCTATATGTAAATGGCCAGTTTTAATGCTGCGAAAACTAATATTAAGGCGCATATTTTGGTCAAGAAACTTAGGTAGCAGTGTGCCGCCTGAAATCACACAAGCAGTCAAGCGAAGAAGCCACGAACAGAATTCGTTTCTCCTGTTCTACTCTTGGTAACGTTGCCATTCGAGTACAGAGCAGCCAAGGGACCCGAGAACACGAGGGTCGCCTGCAGCGAGTCCTGGCGCTGTACATGGAATGGCCTCAAAGTAACCGGGGTGAATCCCATAAGTAGCGTAAAAATCGGTGTGTCCAAAACTATACAGTGATGATGAGAGAACTAAAACTACAAGTACCAGAATGCAAAGCGACAGGTGTACGAGAGTCTTCGATGACCCTTCAGTGGGAACGAATTTGCCCAGGATCACAAAGTTAGAGTTATAACTTTGATGTTTTGTTTCCACAAACAGCAATCTGGCCGCTAAACCACACCCCACCTTTACCCTTCTCGGCAAAGGCAATAAGAAAGGTAAAGAAAGACATGAAGTGAAAACCAATCACTGTGGTAGATAGAGCAGGCGAAGACGGGAGCCCTGAAACAAGAGTCCAGCGGCACCCCGCTGCACCTCATTCTCACAGCAGAAACCAGAGCGGGACAGTCGTGGTACTGAAGAGAGGCAGTAATTTCTGTTTTCATTGCAGCCTTCCTGCGATGAAAACACAAGCATTGGCATAGCCAATAGGTCTCGCCTTTGGGACCTTATAAGTGTTTAGCCATGCAACAGTTGCATAACTAAATACTTATAAGGTCCTAAAAGCGAGACCTATTGGCTATGCAAAGCGGCCGCGAAAGTGAAAGTGATCGCGATTGGATCACGATCAAACATCAAAGCGGCTGTGGGGCCGCGAAACCAAAAGTAATTGCAGTAAAGCGCGGCGCGCGCAGCCCGCGCACCCGCGCACATGCACTGTAGCTTTAGGCTGGCCTGGTAGCACTTTTTGGAGCCCTCTCAATAAGTCTGCCAGACCAGCGCATGCGCTGGGTCAGGCGAGACCTAAAAAATGACTGCCTCTCTTCAGTACCACGACTGGCGCACCAAAGACCCTTCGTCTTTGTTGCGCCTCGACTGCTCATCAACAACAAAGCGCTGCGCGCAGGTGATGCCTCTGGCCCCCTGCTCCCGGCGGCCTGCGGTCGTCCCACAGGGGCCCGCTTCAAAGCGCTTGGATCCACGCCTCCTGCCTTTGTAGGTCCCCACTCAACTGCCGCACGTCCATCCCAGGGGCTTCAGGGCCATCGCATGCTGCCTTTGAACTTTCTGAAATCTTTTCAGTCCATCGGATCGCCCTGAGTATTGCTGTATTTTATCATTCAAACAGCAGCCAGGGGGGCAGGCCCTTCCTTGCTCTGGGGCCCCTGACACACTGGCTTTGCTACGGCTCAGTCCATGTTTTAAACTCAACAAATTGACGCCATGCCACCAGTGTCAGGCAGGGTCCCAGGAGTGGGTAACACACGGCCCTCTGGGCCATTGGCATTCAGGCCCCTACCAAGGCGCACAGTCTGGAGCACAAAAGGAGGGGATTTGGGGGGCAATTAAGCATCCTTGAGTCTTTGGATAGATGCGAGCAGGGCATCCAAGGGGTAACTCAAGAGTAGATGTGTGAGGTGACTCTGGGTACAGAGCAACGTCCCATAGTAGCAACAGCGCATAAATGGCCATTAAAGTGTTGCATTCTTACCGCAAGCTTAATAACTCACACATCTTAAATATAGATACAGTATGCATGAAAGCCAATCAAATGGAATGTACACAAAACACAATGCTGCACAAGAACAAACACAAAACTGAATAATGAACAGTAATGAGACAACCATTGAATAATCTAGAGAAGGGAACCGGGTAACGGTTAGAATACAGGTGGCCACAATAGAGAAAGGAAATCCGGGTTACTGGCTACAGATTGCGTAGCGATCTCCCACCCACCCGTCCCTAAGAAATAGGGTTTTGGAGTTAGGTTAGGAGTGAGGGGGGTTTGTGGAAAAGAGGCCACAGAACTGTGATTTTCAGGGTAACGGGAGGCCCGCTGGCATACTCCCGAGGCCAGCACTGAGGGGAGAGACGGTAAGCTCTCCGCAGGGAGAATGGGGACACCGGCTGGAGAGGCAAGGGCGACAGGTTACACGAGCCTCCTTGGCAGCCTGGTGGTGAGGGGTGGGCCCCCCGGAAAAAGACGGACAAGGATCGAGGGCTGGGGAGCTCACCGCTCAAGGACGCAGGTGGGTTGCGCCTTGCGTGGTTCTCAATCGTTGGGGATGCCAGCCAGGAGGCCCCTTAGTGCTGGAGGGTTTAGGTACAAAAATAGGGTTATGAATTCTGAACGCTTGTAAATATTAAAAGTGTGGTTAAGTGAATTTGTAATCTTGAAATATATCAATGTTTATTGCTTGTCATGTTTAGGAATATTTTGTTGGATTAAACATGGCCAATTTTTCCCACACCTTGGACTAATGAATGGTTTGTGGGTTCACTATGGGTGGAGCGGGGTTCCACTGGGGGTCCAGGCCCTATTCTAATGAGCACTGTGCTGCTTTTGATTGCAAGGATCAGATCCTACCAGGGATTTAAGGCACTCGGAAGCAAAGCAAGCATCGCAAGCATCGCAAACCCCGCCCTATGATCACGAGTGACCAATCTTCAGAATCCTCTACAAACACGAGAACTCTGGCTTCAAGGGGAGGAGTCTGACGTTTCCCACTAAAACTGACTGGATTGATTCATTGATGACTGATTCCAAGTAGGCAATTGTCTTCCTCTTCAGTGCTCCATGTATATGTTGGCTTCCCAGGTGACATTCTCCTGGACCACCTTAAGCACCGGGTTGGTCTCCTTGTAGATGCGCTTGGTCTGCTGTGATGCACCGTGCGGTGGATGGTGGCCCAGGTGGTGCACGGGAAGCTGACCTTCAGCGCTTGCTTTTGGCTCCTTCCTGCGCCTGAGTGCATGGCGTTTACTACTGTTTATGTGGCTTTGTCTCTATTTTGGGGGAAGAAAAATTTCTGCTGCTAGGCTCATATATGTGCTTTATTTATGAAGGTGCCTACATTATTGCTTTGTAAACTGTACTTGCCCTGTGTTTGATCTTGTTTTTTGTGGTATCATTATTCATTAAATATATTTAGAGCGTCATATCCTCCATCGCCAGATTTTCTTGGTAAGATCCAAGCAGAGGATGCCGTATGCAGGAGCCTCTCTCTAAGGAAGCCCATCTCTAGTTATAGCAAGGGGTACCATGGGCTGTAATCTCCATATCGAAAATTACAATAATGTGCTCCAAGTTCCATCTTTACAATAATTGAGTCCACAGCCGACACGTTTCGCCCTCTTAGCACTTTTTCAAGACTCAAACTGTGTTTTAATAATAATTATCTTATTGCACATTGATTCTAAATTTAGTTTGCCAATTGAGTTTTCAATTTAGAAATGCAGTTGCATCCTCATACGCCTCCACCTCTAACGATAATGATCAACTAGGAAAGTTAATCCGGAAAGCACAACACCCCCCAGTAAAACATGGGCATCAGATGAGATCTTTCAATCACAGAGTATCTTCACACAATCATTAGTGTGTTTTGCTGAATCATTTTTAATATGCAATTAACTTGATGAAAACTACACCCAGTTATCATACTTATGAACTTTAAATTAAGAAAGGTGATGCGGGTTCAAGAACGCTAAAGACTTCTTAATGACTGTGATCACCGCTACGTCCTCTATATTTTGCTTTGTTCTAAATATACGGAAACACCTGGGTTTATAGGTGTTTAGATTGCTGATTAATGCTCGGCTTATTCTCCTTTACCCCCTTTTTCTATGTTTGACTTTAATAGCTAAGTATAGGTTCACTTTACTTGACTCTACACACATGTACCATGACAATACATATATCTTTAAGGTACATAGATGTGTATTTAGGAATAGTAAATTTGCACTTAACTTCTCAATATTTTGGTATCACTATGTTTCTGATATTTTGATAAAATATGACATTTCAGAAATTCATAGTGCCAACCTCTCAGGCTGGGATCAAGATTCCCTCTTCAGAGAAGAGTCTTCGGCTGCAGGTGACTTTGCTTATGTTGAGCGGCTCGTACGTGAACCTATAGTGGCTTCTCTGGTGGAGACCTATGTGCCCTCCTGAATAGTTCAGGCATACTATGCATAGCTGTAATGTTTGCAAAGACGTATCATAATCCGCACACGCTAATGGTCCCAGAGGGCAGAGCCAGTGATAGCTGCAGGTACATGATCGTCAGCATTATATTTAATAAGAATAGAATTAACATGGGAGTTTCCTGCATGCCCCCAGCCTCTCGGCTTAATTTAGCTTTCTGTGCCCTAATGCTCATAGGAACCCCAAATATGATAGTAAGTCCCCACAGCCGGTTGTGCACAGAGGGTATCAAAAGCGGCTACTCCTTTGAGACCTCACATTGGGGAACAAATGGAGCTTCTCTCGGTTCTTGGGGTACATAAAGGTGCTGCTGTGAACCACCAGACTTGCATTTAGAGGGGTCCTTAGAGATTAGATGCCCCACAAACTGTAGAAAAAACAAAAACTACAGGGACCCAACAAGGGATAAATAAAAAAAATACAGAATTTGCACAGCCATGGTCTAATGACTTTTGTCCCAAAAATCAGGGGCAACCTTTTCCGGTCCTGGGCTTTCCGTAACAGCCAAATTCAACCTGACAGCTGTTGTTTTGGTTCAATTCTGGACTAAGGCACTTGAAAACAACGATTTATAAAAACACTTCTGGACTGCAGCAGCTCAGTGGCAGTTTCCATCCTCTGTACCTGGGCAGTGCTTGCCATAGCGCACTGTCTTCCCCATCCGCCCTCCTCTCTGTTGCCCCCTTTGGCCATGGGCATCAACTACTCCTCTGCTTTTTCCTACCCGCTGCAATCACCTGAGCGCTTGTCCTCCTACTAACCTGCCTGTTTCCCCCTCACCGCACCCCTTGCCGGTGTGGGGAGCAATAGTATCATCTGCCCTTACAATTTCCTGTCACCAGATGTCCCACCCATGGGGCACCTTGCGACAGGAGGTCCCCGGGTGAAGTCTGCGGAACTAAGGAACCTTCAGACTGCCAGAGTGAACCGTAGTGTCCAAACTATGTGTGAATACGTGGGCGTGGCTAAATCTCTCGTCCACGCCTACTGTTCAAATTGATGAAGGATACGCTTTTTTCTTTTATGAATTAGAAATGTGGGTAATATTTCTATAAGAATATTTATTGGAAATAAAATTCTTTAGACTGACTGAATCTCTGGATGAAGGATAATGTCGGCGTTTTATTGTGAATGAATAGATTTAATATTTTTTGTGACAAGTCTTTAAAAGAGTGAGTGTGTGGGATCTCCTAGACTCTTCTAAGACTGTTTCAAACAAGCTATTTTTCTGGCTGTCCAGGTTTTGCCAAAATCTTCCAAAATACTTCCATTTGCTCCAAAATAAATTGCTTTTCCATGAGGCACATTCACTGCAAGAATGCCAGAAATGCTTGGAAAGGATCAGTAGGTGCAGAAGGACCGATCTGGCAGCGGTGGTCTCCGCAGAGACATTTCTGGCGCTATCGCATGAAATCCAGCAATGTCATTTCTGTGAAATAAGCAAAGATGGCCCATGCATCATTCCTCATAATGCAATCAGAGGCTTTACAGCCTCCTACCGCTAATGATTAGTATGACCCTTATCTTAATTTATAGGCCCTACTCTCCGCATACTGCGCTATAACCTCCTCTCCCAGCAATCTGTCTTTATTAAATGCTCATTTGAAGCTGTTATGCAAGTGAGCGGCCGCCCATTCGGCCCCATGGGGACACGGTGCGCTCATCTGGGCGGTGCCAGAGAGCATGACGGCAAAAGGGGAGGGACGTGTGTTTCTGTACAAGGCACATCCGCGTGCCTTGTTAATCAGACACACCAATGTGTATCTTAGTAAACGTTCAGATAAAGTTAGGTTAAACAAACTAAGCTGCCATGCGCACAACATCACATCATAGCTACTTGCCTAGCTAGCGCTGCAGTGCTGTCTAGGAAACAGTCTGCATAGGGTGGCTATGGGCTAGACCCCGCCCGGCTCAAGGAGACACAGCTGAGTCCTTCAGAAATCATCACTAGCCTAGACTTTTAACAAATCCTTACCACCCACTGGATTCTACTGCGTGCTATACAGAGCTGATGCGAATGTGCACTATGTTGTCAAGAGAACACTATTCACATTGGCTGGCAGATTGCAAGGGTATGGGGAATGCTAATTATGGTGGGCCTGCCTATTGCTTTGGGGTAGACCTGTTTCTTGTGCGTGGTGTGGGAGGATGAAAAGTATCACACCACTTCAACCTCCATTTCTAAATGTCATTTTAGAATTATGGTGGTGTTGGAGTAAAGGGATCAGAATCTTAATCGGCTTTTGTGTTACGAGGAGGCAGGTGTCGGTGAGCCTCTCTGTCACTGGGCACGTGTCTTTCTGGCCCAAAAGACTTTATTCCTGGGGAGACACTACAGGACCCCAAAACACCGAGCAAGAATGTCAGATGTAAATTACATCCGCTTGGCTGGGGCCGGAATTCCCCCGTTGTGCTGGAAAATTCCACACATGCGCAGTTCGGACAGCCCCCGGCCGTCCTCCGCACACGCCCACCTTGACGTAAGATGGCCAGGGACTGTCCGACACATGGAAGAGGATATTGGTCGAGTGATGAAATTGACCATACACACTGCTTTACAACATGAGTTGGCAAAGTGGAATTTCTGATATCATCACTATCTGAATATGCTTACTGCGCAAGCGGTATTTTACTGCCTAGCTGGGTGGCCAAGTGGTATATTTCCAGCCCAGCTGGGTGGCCAAGTGGTATATTTACTGCCTAGCTGGGTGGCCAAGTGGTATATTTGCTGCCTAGCTGGGTGGCCAAGTGGTATATTCACTGCCTAGCTGGGTGGCCAAGTGGTATATTTACTGCCTAGCTGGGTGGCCAAGCAGTATATTTACTGCCTAGCTGGTGGGCAGTAAATCTCACATAAAGAGGTCAGTCAATTTCTAGTAAGAAGGTCTATGATCATCTTTTATGCTTCTTGACATCCTAAGACCTTTCTCGTCCCCAGCCTTACCCTCGCATTCAGCATTATTGACCATGTGCGTCTGATCAGAAGTTGATGCAGGTAAGGATGAGGGGAAGTCATGCCCACAAGTGACCCAGATCACTGCAAGGTGGATGTGGCCATCTTGCAGCTTTACTCCATTTACAATAGTGTCCTGACTTTGTTGCTTTAAGTCAGCCTCAAGATCTATCCAATCAGCAGTCGTTAAGGCTCGTTAAGTTGACAAATTCCAGACAAAAAAGCAAAACTATAGATTGGGTTTAATATTCAGCTCTGTCCATGTCGCCTCGGTGCGATCGCTCTGTGCCTGATAGGGCTTTTTGAATGAAGCTCTGTGATGGACCCATTCAGACAATATTATATTGGAATAAACTTGGGGATTAGTCTCATAAAAAAAAATTTCAGCAAAAAAAATTCAGCCAAGACTTTTTTTGCCACCTTCAGGCAAGGTTTTTGAAGGGTGCGAGAGGTTGTGATCTTGGTGGACAGCCTGAACATGTAAATCTTCAGCAGAACTGATGCATCCAGTGGGCCACCACAACCATTCCACAACTCGTCTCTCCTCCTGTCCTTTTACTTCATTCTAATAAAAGTTCCCCTCAAAAACAGTCTCTGGCCACTCTTTTAATAGATGCCTGAAAAGTAAACTAGAATGGCCCAACCTCGAATATCAATGGAACCACCTTTCAGCAGACATCTTGGGGGGATTGTAAAACATGAAGCCCACGAGGACAGCACAGCAGGTACTGGTTTATTAGATGTTCAATTAGCGAAGTTGGAGAAGTGAGAATATAAATAAATAGATTCTTCTTTACTAGATACGCGGGGAGTGTCGCGTATCAACCAAGTAGAGCTTTCCATGGGAACTTTTTAAAAGACATTCAGTAATCTCAGCTGTACAAATAGAGTATTGCTAGATAAGGGTTTTTTAATAGGTATATAGTAAATGCTGTTTATCATTATTTTTTGTCTCTTTCACAGATATTCACTAAGCCTGATTAGAAAAACAGACTATTTTTCGATAGGCTTTAGTAAATATAATGCAAGTGATGGGCACTAATGCAGGGGAGCGCTTCATATATTTTCGTTTAATGGATTTAAGGCATAAACGACTACAAAAAAAATAGGTAGAAAGGAGAACAGTAGGAAGGTGTAGCCCCTTCTTTAATGATTGTTCTAGAACAAAGCGCAGAGGTGACCATATGAAAACCACGCTTTGTCTGTGGTCGGTTACCACAGACAGGTTGGCATGCAGCTTAATTGATTCCCAGTTCTCCAACATATCACTTTTGTGCGTCAATCAATTCAACAAAAACAAGAAACGCATGTCCGCAGGCACTCAAACAAGCGCCTCCGCTGATGGAAAGCGCGCTGAGCCCCTGACTAATGGATATTAGCTGCCATTATGCGGTCCTGAAGTCAGTAAACATTAGGTTACCTTCATACAGTGGGGGGAAAAAAGAGGATTTATTAAAAAATCTTATCTGGAGGGTTTGCATTTCAAATAGGATGTGAATTTGCATATTTTAACAATAACATCCCATCATCCTGTCTGATCCGCGCTCAGCTGGCCATACAGATCGCTTTATCCAGAATAGATTATCTCTGCTTTAATAAGCCCTCCATAATATGCAGGTACAACAATGGTGCTTCATTGGATGAAACAGGCATTAAAGCCCTTACTCTGGAAATTGGGGTTGCCCGGCTCATGATTAACTTTCCAACTCTGTACTTTGCCGCGCGGCACACTCCATTACAGAGATGGTATTCCGATTTTCCAGCTCTGTATCTGACGGTCAGGTATTTATCGTCAGCGACGGATGCGCGGAAAGATCTCTCCCCCCCTTAATATTTCTTCATCTCGCTCCATCAAAGGATGGCTGCAGGTCTGGGGTGGACCGAGGGCTGCAGACTGTCCAGGTTGCTAAGTGCACAATCTCTCATTCTTGGGTATTTCCGCAATGAGGCCTATTATCTCTGAGGTGATTGGACGGTAGATACTGCGCGCGGGGAAGCGATACGTCAACAGGAACAAAGAACCTCGCGGAAGGACGTGGCGTGCAGACCTTTAGTTTTAGTGTTCCATCCATGTTGTTGTGTGATGGAAAGGGGCTGTCAGTGGAACAGGTTCAACAGCGGGTGGCGCTCTAATCACAGTCACTCAAGTCATGTCTTTTTGGCATTTGTTTATTGGTAGCCACTGTTATTAACACATGGAAGCACTTTCTGAATTTGGTTGTTCGTTTGTGCAAATGACTCTCACGGAATGCATCTGTTGTTTGTGTGTGTTTGGTTGTGAGAGATTACCAGAGAGTCTGAACAGTGTTTAGTTTAGGAGTGGTTTGTGTAGGTGAGCATGAATGTAACATGAGATCAAACTTGGAAGGATTTCACAGTATTTTGTGTGGGGAAATCTGCAGTGAGTGGCTTCAGAGTTGGTGGTCATTATTTCATTGCTCGACTAGACCGGGGTTCTCTAAAGTCAGTCCCGGAGTGCCGGATCCATGCCAGATTTTTAGCATCTCCCCATCTGGATTAATGTCATTATCCTAAAAATCTCACATGGGTCCGGCCCTCCAGGACCAACTTTGGAGAACCCTGGACTTGGCTAAACTGCTTCCTGGGTGTGTGTCATAAGCCAGAAGGCTATTACAATGAGATGTGGGGGACTCACAAAAAGCTCGAGCCAACGACACGCCGAGCTTCATCTGGTACCGCCTGACACCCATGCGCTGACCAGATGCGCAAAGAATTAAAGGCAGGGCTGCCACCTTTGAGGTAAAACAACGACAAAGGAAGAGGCAGCCATCGAATGACTGAGGTGCCCAATATGAAACCAGAAAACCTGTGACCAATCCCGGCTTGACCAAATTGTGTGATCCTAGTCAAACTTTCTATTTCGCTGTGCCTATATCTGAGAGCACGTTCAAGTCTATGATTCCAGGTTGTGCTCTGTACAGAAAGCTCTTATGTTTGATGTAATGGACTACAATGGTGCTCCAAGTGTAATCAGAACATGGGCCGCCTTGACGACAGACTTGCCTCCTATGTCACCACTGACATTATCATTAAGATGGGGTTTGAAGGGGCATGAATTTCACATTAAAAACTATCACTTTCACTTTTAATAAACGCTTCTCAATGCAGTGTCATAAGAAGAAACGCTTCTGCGTGTTAAAGATGACACTTTTTGAAGTTTGAAGATACGATATTGTATTCAAAAATAGTATTTGTTGCATGATTTTCATGACCAGGGCTCGGCTCTCCTTGTTAATGTGTTGGCTCGCCAACCTCTAAAGACAATGCGGGGCTGTGCGCATGAAGGTGTGATACGTTTATGTTGAACAGTCTGAGCTGTAAGGTGTATTTTGGGAAGGTATGTGTCTGCGCTATATTTTTTTTTGTTTCACATATCGCAAACTTGATCCAGAGGTATCAGAGCACTTTACATGAGCGCCAGTTGCGTTACAGATGGACACATTAATTTTGTTAGTCACAGGAAGATTACGTGATTTGCCCAGAATCACAGGATGTTGAGCGTCACTGCCAAGACTCGAACCTGGTTCCCCAGCTTCGAGATCGACCCTCTAACCGTTAGGCCACGACCAATGGAGAGCTGCTCGCATCCCCTGCTGCTAAAGTTTAGGAAGGGCTACAAATGTGTCTTTTAGCCATTTAACACTGAGTTCACGGTCCTCCTCCTAAAACTAACTAGCTCCAAGCGACTGCTTTGGAGTGACAGCTGCACTTATGAAAATAAAAAAGTGCTGCTGAGTTTGTGGGGCTAAATAAGGTTGTGGTGCCTTTTTTAAAGGTTGTAGTAGTGAAGTGTATCGCTGTCGAGTAACTGGCCTGTTAGTGTAGAAAATCTCTGCATGTCGGAGCGAGCTAGCCATGCCTGCTCCCACACCTACTCAGGAGCTGGCATCACTGTGGGTACATCACGCCTGCTGGAGCTAGCCATGCCTGCTCCCACACCTACTCAGGCGCTTGCATCACTGTGGGTACATCAAGCCTGCTGGAGCTAGCCATGCCTGCTCCCATACCTACTCAGGAGCTGGCATCACTGTGGGTACCTCACGCCTGCTGGCACTAGCCATGCCTGCTCCCACACCTACTCAGGAGCTGGCATCACTGTGGGTACCTCACACCTGCTGGAGCTAGCCATGCCTGCTCCCACACCTACTCAGGAGCTGGCATCACTGTTGGTACCTCACACCTGCTGGAGCTAGCCATGCCTGCTCCCACACCTACTCAGGAGCTGGCATCACTGTGGGTACATCACGCCTGCTGGAGCTAGCCATGCCTACTCCCACACCTACTCAGGAGCTTGCATCACTGTGGGTACATCACGCCTGCTGGAGCTAGCAATGCCTGCTCCCACACCCACTCAGGAGCTGGCATCACTGTGGGTATCTCACGCCTACTGGAGCTAGCCATGCCTGCTCCCACACCCACTCAGGAGCTGGCACCACTGTGGGTACATCACGCCTGCTGGAGCTAGCCATGCCTGCTCCCACACCCACTCAGGAGCTGGCATCACTGTGGGTACATCACACCTGCTGGCACTGTACTCTTCATACATAGCTGCAACCCCACCACCCCGCTATCATTATTTTGGGCTGATTCGCTGGATTTTTCAATTCTCTCCCACCATGCCACTGGTCTTCCAAGCTCGCCTGTTTCCCATGGATAGCTGTCTCCCATATTTAGCTAGACTGTGCTGAACAGGAGTAAAACATACAAAAATGGGAAATACCTTACAAGTACTGTTTCCTATATTAGGGGTCAGGATAGATTGCTATTCTAACGCCATATGTCAAATGTTTGGTATGAAGCCCTTGTTGTCGGTTTTATATGAACATACGCGAAGTGCGCAGTGCAATAAGTATGCGGCGCGGATCTCGAGCGGTTGAAAGGCCCGCAGTGAAATAAGAATGCAGAGTGGATCTCTGTGGATGCCGAGCTCAATATGTTTGAAAAGCAGACTCTAAGGGTTGTTTTTGCTTTATTTCCAGCCTTCCACATACTGCATGAAAGCACAAGCTTTGGCACAGAAAGGCTTTTATCCTGCTGGAGGAAGGACTATCTGCTGCACTCACTCCGCTGGCGTCTAAGGCAGAAGGTGTACTTAGCATACCACTTCTGCTGGAGGCGCATCAATCTGCTCCCTGGGCTACTGAAGAGGACCAAATGGCTGAATCCTGAGAAAAGTAAATTAGGCTTTGGCAGCCTTTCTCCCAGCATTCTGACACTTCCTTATTCTTTATAAATTCTCTTCAGTATTTCATAAGATGAAAAAGATTTGAAAAATAAACTATCCCATTTATAAAATTTAAAACATTGAATTTAGTGTACGGTTTGAGATACCATAAGTTATGTGTTTGCTTTTTCTTCAGTTTTTTCTTTGACTGTTTTTAAACAGTGTTTTTCATAAAAACATTAACAAAGCCAACAATATTTTAAAGGCAAGGCCTTTTGGCTTTGCCAATGCTTGTTTTAGTGACTAAAAACCAAAAAATGCAGCGCAACCTGTAAAATACCCGGCAAGTGGCATCCACAGTGGATGATAAGAGCTTGCGGGTTGCTGGCACTCTCGCTGAATGCAGAGCAGTTTGCATGTGCACACTCGTTGGACGCAGAGTTGTGTCAAGATGTACACTCGTTGGATGTGGAGCAGTGCAAAGGTGTACACTAGTTGGATGTGGAGCAGTGCAAAGGTGTACACTAGTTGGATGCATATGTTCTTAAAGACGAGCATAGGCTTGATGCAGAGCTGTGTAAAGATATACTCTCATTGGATGCAGAGCTGTGTAAAGATATACTCTCATTGGATGCAGAGCTGTGTAAAGATATACTCTCATTGGATGCAGAGCTGTGTAAAGATATACTCTCACTGGATGCAGAGCAGTGTAAAGGTGTAAATTAGTTGGGTGCAGAACCATTTAACGAGGTACACTGGTTCGATGCAGATGTCCTTAGAGTTGAGCATAGGTTGGATGCAGAGCATTGTAAACGTATACACTAGTTCGATGCAGAACTATGTAACGAGGTATGCTGGTTGGATGCGGAGCAGTGAAAAGTTGTACACTGATTGGATGCAGATGTTTTTAGAGACGAGCAAAGGTTGGTTGCAGAGAGTCTGTCCCTTGAATATCGAAACAACAATATCGATGGGACACAATATTGAGGACAGACTATTGAAGATAAAATATTGACAGCTAAATAAGTGTAGATTTTCTATACCTGACTCCGCATATCGGTACCCATGCAGTACATATATCTTCAAGGTATGTGGATGTGAAGTTAGGAATAGTAAATCTGTACTTCCCTATATGAACTTACCTTTCGATACTTTGCCCTTTGCTATTCTGCCTTCGATATTCTTGTACCACAATATTGGTGTCGATATTGAGTCCTACAACCGATGCGGAGATGTGTAAAGATGGGCAGTCCCTTCTGAGCTACAGCTGGTGTTGGGTTCTCAGTCTTGAAGTGAATGAGGTAAGCAGATGTCTCTGAAAGACATCTCTTTCAGATGAGACCGCTCACATCCCGCCTCCGCCTACACCGTATGAGAGAGCACTCATACTACAAGCTTTCTCACTGAGACATTGCTCCTTCCGCAGCCTAATGACAGCCTGTGCCTGTGAGGACTACAAATTGCAAAGTGTTCACTTCTCCAATTAATATTCGGGAAACTAATAGTTTTTGCAATTAATTGTTTTTTCTATGCGAGGCACAGGTGCAAAGCGTCCGTGCTAATTAATATTTTTAGCCCAACCTGTCCTTTACCTAAAAACATGCCTCGCTTCTTAAAAAGTAGAAGCATCCTTCAGACCAGGGCTGCACAGACTCCCTGGGAGCGGTGAATAATTCAAAGTTATTGACCTCCCATAACCTGGTGTTATTGACCATAAATGATTTAGTTTTCTGCCGACCCTCAAATCCCGGATAAGTGACCTGAATCTGGAATTATTTATCGACGCTCCTCGCCTTGACCATGATGCCTGGAGCGCATCCCGCGGTCCAGACGCGAGGTGTCTGGGGGAGGGAACTACGCGTTGAAGAGGTAGGACTGTCACTGTTGTACAACTCACCAAAAAGTGGCTGCAGACCAGGGGTGGGACACTTTGCCTTCATGCCCTTCTAGCAATAAGTTATGAAAAGTTCAGTAAAATTAGGTCTTTCCATTGAGAATCTGAACTTTTGTTCCTTCTTTAATACTGCATGCTTATCCTTAAAAAGCTTTCCCGCTTCTGAAATATTTAAAAAAAATGAAGTCTACAAAGGATGCAGGCTTCTAGGCTCCTCCCGCCAACACGAGTCCACCAAGTGTGTCTCTCAGTAGCTTGCAGCCGTCACCGTGCACCACTTGGTACATTCCAAGCCCTGTTCTTGATGTTACGCTCACTCCGCGTATGTGTTGTGGTCACACCGGCCAGCCTTCAGCTGAACCTCCTGGCTTTGTAACCTACCTTAGATATTTCAACCACTGGGAAGCGTTTACTTCTTCTTGAAAAGAGGGGCGGTCGTTAATCCTTCCCCGTCTGTCCTCCTCTAGCTGAAAACCGTTTGGGTGCTGCAGTCTGAAATATATATAGATATTATTTGGACACTTGACGCTTGAATAAATCATCATTTAACTCTCAACTTTGCCTTTGGAGTCTGTATCCTGGTGTTGCGCCTTTCTTTGGATAGTGGTACCCCTGGGAGCCTGCTGTGGAATATATATATATATATATTCACTGAAAAAACCATAGGTTTCACACGTTATAGTTAGCTGGACATTTTACTGATAAAAAACCAATGTAATTCCACCGTTATAGTTACTGTAGGCAACTATAACTCACGCGACCGTAATCCTCTGCTGATGACATATGTGTCTTTATGAAAAAAAAATATTTGTAATATATGTATAGCTAAAATTTAATGGAAGAAGACATGGGCAAATAAGTGTCTAAATACAGTATTAGCATCAGCAGAGGATTACGGTCGCGTGAGTTATAGTTGCCTACAGTAACTATAACGGTGGAATTTCATTGTTTTTTTATCAGTAAAATGTCCAGCTAACTATAACATGTGTGAAACCTATGGTTTTTTCAGTGAATATATATATATTAGAGACTATTGGGGTGTTTTCACATGGCGACTCACTGGAGAAATAAAAGCAGCACTACAGGATCCATCAGGCCACAGTGTTGGCCACGCCCACCTTGGCGGAGTTTCCCTATCAAAATGAGCGCTGTTCAAACCGCCGTGTCTTGCACTCTCCTCAAGCCCTCAGCCCCTGACGAAGTGTGTATCCACGAAACGCGTTGGGCAGGACTACGAATTTGTCGAAACAATCTCGCAACTTGTGATGTTCCCTTTCATTAAACAAGTGGCTACAGAAACTCACCTGTGTGGGCTCCTCATTGCAGGTAACTTTTGCTGTTGGATATATATATATATATATTCACTTAAAAAACCATAGGTTTCACACATGTTATAGTTAGCTGGACATTTCACTCGTGAAAACCCATTGAAATTCCCCCGTTATAGTTAGTGCAGGCAACTATAACTCACGCGACCGCAATCCTCTGCTGATGACGTCAGATATTACATCACTGATGACATATGTGTCTTTCTGAAAAAAAAATATTTGTAATATATGTATAGCTAAAAATTAATGGAAGAAGACATGGGTAAATAAGTGTCTAAATACAGTGATGTAATATCTGACGTCATCAGCAGAGGATTGCGGTCGCGTGAGTTATAGTTGCCTGCACTAACTATAACGGGGGAATTTCAATGGTTTTTCACGAGTGAAATGTCCAGCTAACTATAACGTTTGTGAAACCTATGGTTTTTTAAGTGAATATGTATATATATATCATCTACGGACCTTACCCGCACCGTGAGCGCACCCTCCCCGAACCGAGCGCGCACCCTCCCGATCGCGCGCTGAATGCTAATTGGCTGTCGAGTGTCTGTCTACATTCGAAAGTCAGTGATGTCATCAGTGATGTCACTGACCATGTCATGAGTGATGTAATATGTGACGTCATCAGCAGTGCATTGCGGGGGCACGAGTTATAGTTAGCTGAACTAACTATAACAGGGGAATTTCTAGGGTTTTGTGCGAGAGAAATGTCCAGCTAACTATAACACCCCTGAAACCTATGGTTTTTTCAGTGAATTTCTAAGGTTTTTTAAATGCCAATTCCAAACTATAACACCCCTGAAACCTTTAGTTTTTTCAGTGAATATATATATATATATATATATATATATATTCACTGAAAAAACCATAGGTTTCACACATGTTATAGTTAGCTGGACATTTTACTGATAAAAAACCAATGAAATTCCCCCGTTATAGTTACTGTAGGCAACTATAACTCACGCGACCGTAATCCTCTGCTGATGCTAATACTGTATTTAGACACTTATTTGCCCATATCTTCTTCCATTAAATTTTAGCTATACATATATTACAAATATTTTTTTTTCATAAAGACACATATGTCATCAGCAGAGGATTACGGTCGCGTGAGTTATAGTTGCCTACAGTAACTATAACGGGGGAATTTCATTGGTTTTTTATCAGTAAAATGTCCAGCTAACTATAACATGTGTGAAACCTATGGTTTTTTCAGTGAATTAGCAAGGTTTTTTAAATGCTATTTCCTAACTATAACGTGTGTGAAACCTATGGTTTTTTCAGTGAATTTGTACGGTTTTTTAAATGCTAAGTTACTTTACGCCATTTGTGGCGTGCGCGCCCACTTAACGCAGTTCGTTCCGTGCACGGTTTTTATCAACTTTAATAAGCCCTGTACATTTGGTGGCCTTCGGCCACCAAAAGCACAGGGGGTGAGGTCAATGTGGATAGTGTTTTTTTTATTTCGATTTTATAATTTCATGTTGCCAAAATTACGTTTTTTTTCTCTATTAATAAGCCCTGCACATTTGGTGGCCTGCGGCCACCAAAAGCACAGGGGGTGGGGTAAGTGTGGATAGTGTTTTTTTTATTTTTATTTTTTTACCGTAAGCGTACGGTAAGCTTACGGTAAGCGTACGGTAAGCGTACGGTAAGCGTACCCCGCGAAATTGCCGAAAAAAAAATAAAACCGTTTTTGCTCTTGGGGGATGTTTGGGGACTCCCTCAACATGACTATGTGGGAGGGAGTTGTCAAAACAGCCCCGTAACATGTTTTTGGCCATCATGTTTGATAAACAACACTCAGTGCGAGAGACAAAATGGCGGACGCCGCTTCCTGGTTTCGGCCGATTCGAATGTTTACTAAGATCTAAGAGCCAATCAGAATCGCGCTCGCGCACGCCACCGTAAGCTTACGGTAAGCGTACGGTAAGCGTACGGTAAGCGTACCGTAAGCGGGCTCAGATATATATATTGATTTAAAGGCTATTTTCTCAGAATCTACTGAACAGATTTACACCAAACCTACAAAAGGCACTTCCTTGACCTAGGGACTACCTCTCTGCCAAATTTCTAGTAATTCTGTTCAGCCGTTCGGACTGTAGCTCGTTCTAAAGGTCCTATGGAAAAATGCATGGGAAAAACGCGTTTTGGGACCCCCCTTTTATCTCAGCCCCCGCTTGACGAATCCCCCCGAGACTTTCAGGGTAGGAGCGGAGCGTAGCGCCCCACCTATTTTGAGAAATTCGCGAGGATTCGTCGACCGGCGCCAAAGTTATTCAAAATAGAATGTTGAGGTTTTCCTATGGAAACGTGGTCCTAACTATAACTACCTACTGGCGACCGCCAGTAGGTAATATATATATATATATATATATATATATATATATATATATATATATATACATAGTACACCAGAGTTCCCACAACTTGCTCTACACTCGAGGCAAAGATAGGGACACGGACTCCAGGTTGGTGCGTGATTTCTTTCTTTATTCAGAAAAGCACACGCTTCGGCATGGTGGTATATATATATATATATGCCTTTTAATCTTTTTAGGCACTTACCCGCTCTTCCCACTGCTCTGGATAATGCTTTGTGTGACTCACAATAGTAAATCCATCTGCTATTCCTACTTGTGTGTCTTTTGTATCCACTCACCTCAATGTTTGTTTATTCGGGTGCCGGTGTTTTTTTATTACTATGGTTTATAAAGATGTTTTGCAGCCCCAGTCTATCGACCCATCAGCAGAGATCTGCACCCAGCTTTTATTAGTGGAGAAAAATAGCAAAATCTACTTAAGTCAACAGTCGTCAGCGACACAACTGCTCATTCTGGTGACGTAATACTATAGGTGATGATGGTGACGATGATGAAGAAGATGATGGCTGTTTGTAGTAGTATTAGTGTTACAATTATTAATAATTTTAATACTATTATATGTATACTATTAGCAGTTTTAATATTATTATTATACTATCATAAACCATTAATAGTACTAGCTTACCACAATTAGATGCTAAGGTGGTGTACAGTAATAATAATTAAAAAAAATAGGAATAACAGCAATAATAATAATGGAGGTTTGAAAGCTGCTGGACCAGACCCGCCCTTCATCCTGCTAAGGTTGGTACAATGGGTCCCTCTGGGTGACAGTGACACCTGCGCTCGCGTGATGCGCTCGGATACACTGTCCTCCATCTTAATAAGACATACATGAAGAGAGGCTGGCACGTCTATGCCCTCTCACCAATCAATATGTCAGCCATCCGGAAGAAATGATTGGTGTTTAAGCCCCTGTGGTTTGTATTACTCAATTTAATGTTCTTTTTAATCCTGATTTTTTTTTCCAAGTGGGCGTGGGGGCAGGTGGGGTTGAGTCAGGATCAAAAACCAAAGTAGTGGACCCAGCGTGCAGGAGTGGGTGATACAGCTCAGTGGGTCAATCCTCATGCTGCAGAGATCCCAAAGACCGGTAGAGATGGCTAACGTCATACAATCCCAAATTGTCTTTTTATCCAGCAGTACAAGACTACAACGTGATGTAAAGGAAAAACAGGTCGAAGCAAAATAAACGCTACACCATATCACAAAAGCTAAACTCTTCTTGCAGTTAACAAATAAAGTGTGTTAAGAAAGCAAAAAAATACAGTGCATTAACTCTTGAAGTGAAGTCAAGACCTCCGCTGCTCAAGATCACACCTGCATCTGCCTACATTGCACTTTGCGATCTTTGATGCCCCCTAAATTGTGGCACATTGCCTGGTCTTGTTTCCATTCTCTCTGTGTCTCACTCCTTGAGCCATCCTCCCTCTGACACCAAGAGGCTGGTTCTGAGGCATCGTCTGATTGGCTCAGACTCAGGATGAGGGCGGCTCAAGGAAGCCTGGCATCTCCCTGGCAACAATGCCGCCTGTACATGATCCAGTACCAGGTATGGACAAGTGATTCATTCCCTCCGAATCAATCATCATATTTATTCTAATTGTAACATAATAGTCCCACAGGAACCCAGTTCAAATGAGCTTGACATTATTAAAATTTTAATGCCCAGTTTTCATAGCTGAATGAATATTTAAAGGGTATGTCCCCAGCTTAAGTTATGATGATGGAGAAATTAATGGCATGTCTTGTTTAATGCACCAGTACGTGCCGACGCTAAATAGGTTTTAAAAAAGCCAATGTTTTGACAGTTAGGCGGAGGGAAAAGGGCCTGAAAAGACGGCAGTCTTCAGAGAGAGCGTGCCTCATGGGTGACGGGTGTGAGAGACTGCGAAAGCTAATTGTTCTCATGATGGTGGGTTCACCAAGCAGCAGGATACTGTGCTGTGGGTGATGGGAGGTACTGAGAGGGCCTGCTGGCTTCACAAAATCGTGTTATGTGTGCCAGCCAGGCCTGCAAGCGACACGCGATCCTGTTGTGGGTGGTGGTCGGGCCTGTAGCATGTGAGCGGTCTAGTTGTCAGTGATGGTGGGTATTGGTGGACCCTGTTGGCCGCATAAAATCTTTTGTCCGTCGTCAGGCCTATGGGCTTCATGGGATCTTTGGTTGAATCTTTGGGCCTGCGGTCTGTGGCAGATCGTTTTGTCAGGGATGTTGAGGCCCATGTGTCATATGAGATCTTGCTGTGGGTTTCGTTGGGCCCTGCATGTTATATGAGATCTTGTTGTGGGTGATAGTGAGGCCTTACAAGGGACCTTGTCGTGGGTTATGGTGGGACAGGCATGTAATATGTCGTACGGCCATGGGTCATGATGAATCCTGCAGTTTGTATGAGATTTTGTTCTATGATGGTGTGGCCTGCCAGCTATGAGAGATCTGGATGTGGGTGATGTTGTAGTCTGTAAGAGATCTGGTTGCGGGTGATGTTGCAGCCGGTAGGTCGTGTTAGATCTTGTTATGGGTGATGCTGCAACCGTAGACTGTGAGAGATCTTGTTGTGGATGATGACGGTGCCAGAAGGTTGTGTCAGATCTTGTTGTGAGTAATGTTGGGGCCTGTGGACTACGAGAGATCTTGTTGTGAGTAATGTTGCAGTCTGTGAGAGATCTGTTTGGAGGTGATGCTGCGGCCTGCAGTCTATAGGAGATCTTGTTGTGGGAGATGATGGTGCCTGAAGTAGTGTAAGATCCTGTTGAAGCCTGTGGACTATGAGCGATCTTGGTGTGTTGATCTTGTTGTGAGTAATGTTCGGGCCTGTGGACTATGAGAGATCTTGTTGTGTAAGATCTTGTTGTGAGTAATGATGGGATCTGTAGTCTATGAGAGATCTTGTTGTGGGAGATGATGGTGCCTGAAGGTGTGTAAGATCTAGTTGAAGCCTGTGGGATATGAGAGATCTTGGTGTGTAGATCTTGTTGTGAGTAATGTTGGGGCCTGTGGACTATGAGAGATCTTGGTGTGGATGAGGTTGTGTAAGATCTTGTTGTGAGTAATGTTGGGACCTGTGGACTATGAGAGATCTTGGTGTGGATGAGGTTGTGTAAGATCTTGTTGTGAGTAATGTTGGGACCTGTGGACTATGAGAGATCTTGGTGTGGATGAGGTTGTGCAGATCTTGTGGTGAGTAAAGTTGCAGTCTGTGAGAGATCTGTTAGGAGGTGATGCTGCGGCCTGCAGTCTATAAGAGATCTTGTTGTGGGAGATGATGGTGCCTGAAGTTGTGTAAGATCTTGTTGAAGCCTGTGGGATATGAGAGATCTTGTTGTGGGATGCGGGTACCAGCAGCTATATGGAATGATGTTATGAGTGATGTTGGGGTGCAGGTTAACAGAGAGCTTGAGATGGATGTTTGCGATGCTTCGGTTCTGATTGAGACAGGCAGATGTGGGTGATGCTGGGCAGCGCTGCAAACATACACCTGCATTTCCAAGATCAGGAGAGGCTGGCGTCAGCCAGAGTAGATTGGGCGGTCTCCAGGCTGATTGGCACAGCAGACTGAGTACAGAAAGATGACCCTTTTCAGAACCCTTTCATCGCCTCATAGGCTGCTCCGTGAACAGAATGAATAAACCTCAGAGGCAGGCTGCCACCCATAGAGAAAGAGCTGGTTTCATCTCCAGTCTTGTTTTTTGTTCAAGAATTTAACAGACTATATTAAAAAATGACTACTTGATTTTTTTCTTAAGATTGTTGCCATGGTCTAAAGTGTTGGCAGCATTGGAAATAGCAGATATAACTATTAACATAACGTGTATTTGTAAAGCACACATTCACCACAACAGGTATCTTGGTGCTGAATATCAGATGTTTATTGTTACCCAACTCAATGGTACTCATTTTACCAACCTCGTAAGGATGAAAGGCTGAGTGGACCTGCTGGAATTTGAACCTGTGACCATGAGGTCAAACAAAGCCCCTTACAGTGGATGCATTAGTCCACTGAGCCACCAGACCCGGCTCAATGGTAATTTATTTATCAAGAAAGGACAAAAGGCTTATCAACTCCTCCCAAGATTTAATAATAAAAATCTTACATATTGCACAAAGATCTTAGAGCCAGGTGAATAATCCAATGTGGCATCTCAATGGCTATCCCTCTGTCTGCAGCGCACTTCACTTCCAGCAGGTTGTAACCCACATTCTTCTAGCACATGTTTGACAATAATTTCTGATGTTCAGTGAAATAGGTGTATTTCAACTTTTATGATTAGTCTCTTTATAATTAAATAAAGTTATAATAAATGCTGATGTCATATGCTGAGAACGCTGGAGGTGCTCGGGATTGCTGTCCACCCCAAGTGAAGTGCCATGAGTGAATCACTCCTCGAGTTAAAACATGGTATTTCAGCACAGTGTTATCACAAACATTGCAAAAGCAACTAAGGCCTTTCATTATGTTTCCTCTCTCTCCGACTCTGTGTCTTCTTACACCCTCTCTCTCACTCCCATCATAGTCCCCTCACTCTGTATTGTCCATTTCATCGTTTTCATCAATCGATTCCTCTATTAATGTCTCTTCTATACCTTTCATATTTTCTATCCCTTCTCATTCCTTTTACCCCATCTGTCTTTCTTGTTTTTATTATCTCTGTTCCTCTTTCAATCTTTCCATTTACACACATTCACGTACTGTCTTTCTGAATGAAATGTTTTCTTCTTTATTATTAGACTTTCTCCCTGGCCACTTCTCAGCTTCCTGTTTGTCCCATCATATTCTGTATCCACGGCTCTCTCATGGTCCTCTTCCCCCCTCGCTGGATCTCACTTGCGCATCGTCCCTTTGCAGCACACTCTGTCACACTGGTCAGTGGTGCATGCGGAAGGAGAGGAACGGTTAGTGGAGCCACAGATGTGCCCATGTCCGTTCCTCTCCATTTGACGCTTAGTGGAAGATGAAAGTTGGTGGAGCACAGCAACACATACATAGAGTCGGTGTATATCAGTGATGGAATATTAGTGAGGGATTGTAGATGCATTATCACAGGAGGCCCTCTAAACCTTTAATTAATCCCTGCAGTGCTGCTTAATTTGTAAAAAAAATAGGTGCCAGCACCCTCGTCAGATTGCACCACCCATTACTACTGCCAGAGCTGCCAATGATGGTACCAACACAGCTGCTAAACATCACACTCCTGCAAGAGTGACATTTCATACTATTCCAAATCCTCCAAGCATAAGAATGGCTTACGTGACAGGTATTAGTCAGTTCTAATCAGGGCTTTGAGTGGGATGAAAAAACTGGGGGGTCTCTCAAAGGGGCGAGGACAATGTAATTAAGGGCATGGCTTAAAAACACGTGAACTAAAAATCTGTGCTTAGCAAAGTGTACCGTTTGACTTGTATTTTGCTGTTTCTGTCATTGCTTCTAGATTTATGACACAACAAGTAACATCATACCTACAACAAGCCAGGACTATTGGCGTTGTCAATGGTTGTTAGTTGCAAAAGATAAATAAGCAGAAACTATGGCTTGTATATAATATTAAAAAAGCTTCCACTTAAAGCCCTTGTGACACCACAACGATGTTGCTGCTCCTGAGTTTTAAAAAGAGAATGGAAATCCAGAGAGAAAATTTCCCTTCCCCTACAACGCTCACCTGGCATGACGTCATGCCGTAACTTCTCCACTAGTGTGAAGTGAGCACTGCAGTCCGGAAAAAAACGGACCGCCTGTGCCAGGGTACAAAACAGAGCCTGCTAGAGACCCGTTTCGAGGCCCCCTTTAAAAAACTGCTGGTGCTCAGTACCGGTGAGACCCGGCCCACTTGAAGCCCTGTTTCTAATGTATATTGAATTAATGAACAACTGTTGTTATGCTTATCTCTAAATTAAACAGAGAGCACCACCATGTGGCAGACTGTCATAAGTACTAGTATTGACAATTAAGTGCCGGTGGTGAGCACTGGAAACCACTGGCTTAAATTAAGCACTGAATCCCTGGTAGTACTGCCTCTCCCAGAGGGCACATTGGCCAATATGTATGGACATTCTGTGCCTAAGGTTTTAGCAATGAATGTCACTGAACTTGCCATCTATAGAGACTGGCACATTTCTTTACTGAAAATGTACAATAAAAAGGTCTTTGTGAGTTAGGGTGGAGATAGCCAAAGAATGGAGCTGACTGCTGTGTTTGGTATGCAGGGCTGTGAGCTGGAGAGCACAGGGAGGCGAAGATGCAACCACGCATCACATCTTTAGGGGAGGCAGGGAAATTACCCATGAGGCAACTGCAGGTGATGAAAGTCACGAGAGGGGATTCCAGCCCATGGATGTTTGCTCACCTAGGATCTAACACATTAACATCTGCTAGAAGTTAAACCTCATATAAATTTAAGTCCTATATTGTGAATTAGATCACCAGGTGCATTAATGTGGAGGTGGGGAAAGCAGTGTTTTCTTGCTGCATTAATTGTGCAACTTTCATGTTTTCTGCCCTCATCAAAATTGATGACTATTACATTTGGGACCGTCCCAAATTCTGCTGCTAGTCATCCTTCAGGTGGGAAAAATGCAGAGTTCGCGGAAGTATTGAAAAGTGCCTAGGTGCACATGTTTTAGGTGAACCCGCGATGAACTCTACGCTCCAGGCTTATCGGAGGCTGCCGGCTGGAGACGCTAGGGGGATGGATTGGTGGGAAGCGGGATGGATGGTTAAGTATACGCGTGGTGTAATGTATGGATATATCTCATAAGTGCCGCAAGACGAGCAGCAATAAGTCACCAGGGAAGGACTCCGGGGAGGCAGTGGCGGTGATTTGTTAAGGTCAGACCCCATGAGCACAGAGCTGTTTTATTTCTGTACCTCATAAAAAGGTAGTTGATATCTTCTAATGTGGTAGTACAGTATACCATACCTGTCATGCCGTAAAACCTAGACAGGGCCACGAGGACTCTGCAGAAAAAAGTCAGCAGTTCTAGGTGCCGCAACGTAAGGAGGGGGATTCATGCCCCCAACTCTCAACATAGGCCTGCATCTCATAAATTTAGATGTCGCGTTTTTCTTTCTTAATTTATGTCAGAGAGTCACCAATGGTGTCCATCTAGTGTTGGAAAGCTCTACCTTTCCCCACTTCTAACAAATCCACAGCAGATTCTGTGTGTGTAACCCACAGTTCACAAGTTAAAATCCTGCGCGGGTCTACTCGGTCTTTCATCTTTCTGCACAGGTGAGGGTTCAGGCTGCAAATGTAAGACTTCACCATAGAAATACTGTACTGAAAATCTAGCAAGGCGGCTCAAGGGTGGGGGCTCTCTCTGTGCAAGTGCACGGGTACTCAAACATTTTAGTTTGGAATCCTAGAGGTTCCTCTAAGTCTCCACTTCATATAAGGGGTCAATTTTGAGTCAGTCCCCGTTTGAGTAATCTCTATTTGGCTAGTAACGGTAGTTACCAGAAGTCCTGGGCGAAATTCCAATTTTGCCAGCATAATGTGCGTAATTTCATGATGTGCATGTTACTTGATATTCCTCAAATTACGCCATAACACCATGTCATACAATTATGCGTCATACACTGTAAAAATGTACTACAAATGTGCAATTCAAAATTTACCACAACTGCACATGAACAACAGAACGTGAGCAGCTGTTTTCCATGGTGCTTTTTTTGCACTACTGTTTTTAGCGCAAAATATGTCCCCACATCAAAAATTGGTGTGAGCATGCATTTCGTGCTAAAATATACCGTTTAATGGTGGATTGGCATTTTACGTCATTATATGTAATTTAATCATATTGCATACGTTTTTCACATCCCTAGTTACCAGCTGTAGCAAATGGGTTCTCCTCATTTAGCCCCTCCCCTGGGGAGTGCTAAGCCCCCAGGACTCAAAAGAGCCCATAAGAATAAGGATTTCAGAAGCGCAATGAGTGGAAATGTGCTATCACAGCACCACCACACGTGGGCCCTTTAATACCTGAAAATTAATGCAGGCAGGGCTTTAAGTGGGATGAAAAAACTGCGGGGTCTCTCAAAGGGGCGTGGCCGATGTAATTAAGGGCATGGCTTAAAAACACGTAAGCTAAAAATCCGTGCTTAGCACAGTGTGCCCCCAACTTGTACTTTTCTGTTTCTGTCATTGCATCCAGATATATGATACAACAAGTAACATCATACCTACAACAAGTCAGGACTATTGGCTTTGTCACTGGTTGTTAGTTGCATAAGATAAATAAGCAGCAACTATGGCTTGTATATAATATTTAAAAAGCTTCCACTTAAAGGCATGGTGACACCACAACAATGTTGCTGCTCCTGAGTTTCAAAAAGAGAAGGGAAATCCAGAGAGAAAATGGCTCTCTTTAAAGGTTTTCCCTTACTCTACAACGCTCACCTGGCATGACGTCATGCTCTTGACGTAACTTCTCCACTAGTGAGAAGTGAGCAGTGTGAGCATGTGCACATCGATGTTCCAGCTGTCATTGCAGTCCGGAAAAAAAAACAGACAGCCTATGCCAGGCAACAAAACAGAGCCCGATAGAGACCCATTTCGAGGCCCCCTTTAAGAAACTGCCGGGGCTCAGCACCGGTGAGACCCGGCCCACTTAAAGCCCTGACTGCAGTTGAAATGCCTGGGTGAAATTCTAGCTAAAAATGGGGAACTGCATGTGGGAATGAACACAGAAACCCCAATTCCTGCATGTCAATCCTTTATTAAGCTGAACATCTCTGCATTTCTGTGTAGACGAGTGGGACTACTTAACAGTAACAGTGCAACCAGTAAAATTACGTCATTATGAAGTAATTTTATATGTGCTCATTCTGGAGGTGGGAATAGGCATTCCAGGAGAGAGATGCCTTGAAACTATAACATCCCCCAACTTTCAAGTTTGAAGGCACTCCCGGTCACAAGTATTAGAGAGGCAGATAGTGAGAAACGGGACAGTTGCAGGTTTACTCATGTAAGAAACTAGAGAAGATCTAGTTCCGGGGTGGGGCAGGGAAACGAGCACCCACAAACAGGGAGGGGGGTGCACAGAAAGAGATTTGCTGCATGGAAGATCATGTGCTCCGTGGAGAAAAAAAAGCGAATCATTTAAAACTGAAATACACTTTTCTAAAATATTTATGACAGAGTAAATGCATATGTATTACCTTTACTCTTGTGAAAATACTATTTTTATTTGAGAAAGCTTAAATTCACAAAATAGAGAGCCTCTCCAGGGAAATTACGATTGTTGCAGCTTTACAATACTTGTGAAAGGTGTGCATGAAATTCTAAATAATTGCGAATTTACGCTGAACAGATGCTGAATATTCAGGAATGCATTTTACTTTTTTTTTGTAATTATTTTTTTTATAGAGCATACCCCTAGTACAGCCCGTTCCGGTTCATAGGACGTACATTTTTTTGTGAACTTCCGTTTTTGTCTCTCCGTAAAATAATTCTTTGTATTATTAACAACGAGCCCAGGTCATTTCCAATGTTTGTCGATTACTGTCCCGATCAACACAAACTCTCGCAACAGCATTTACTGCTCTCTCGACCTCACTCCACTGAGACAGCTTCTCTTGCTGTTCGATGCTGCTGAGAATTATGTCTTTGGATGCTGGATGCGTGATAGCCTGCCCCCTAGTGCTCAATCTGTCGTATTGCACCAGCGGCTTCTCTTTCCTCGCCTCGTCCAAACCGTGGCCTGAAGGTGGCTGGCGTCCCTGCTGTGTCGAGGTCCGGCAGCTCCCTTCACTCTCCTTAAAAGGAACCGTCGTACGTCCTAAAGCCCCAGATACGGGCGAGAGCACAGGCGATATTATGCTAAATCCTGCCGTCGGGTTAATTTAGAAGTCATACGAAATCGGCAGCGAAGAGACAGGAGATAAGGGCGGCGCTTTGTTTCAGTCCCCGGGGCAGGCAGGGACGTGCGATGGCTCATCTTTCGAGGCATGCAGTAAAATCCATGCTTCGAAGCAGGCAGAAGCACGTTTCAATGAGCGTGGCAGCGCGTGGGGGCCACGTGACGCTTCATGCCTTCAGAAGCATCCATGGAGAGATGTAGAGAGAAGAACGCGCTCCCCACATCCCTGCACGCGCTCTCCGACTCATCAAGAGTGAGACGTGTTTACATCCTCCCTGTGCGCTTTTCTACAGAGCGCAGACAAAACATGTTACCAACCTCCCTGTGCCCTCTCCTGCGAGAAAGGGGGTTCTAACCAACCTTTGTGTGTACCCTCTTACAGAGAAAGGGGGGTGTTACCAACCTCGGTATGTGATCTCTTACAAAGAAAGGGGGTGTTACCAACCTCTGTGTGAACCATAAAGGGAGTGTCACCAACCTCTGTGTGTACCCTGTTACAAAGAAAGCGGGGTATTACCAACCTCTGTGTGTACCCTCTTACAAAGAAAGTGAAGTGTTACCAACCTCTGTGTGTACCCTCTTACAAAGAAAGTGGGGGGTTACCAACCTCTGTGTGTACCCTAAAGGGAGTGTTAGCAACCTCTGCGTGTACCCTCTTACAAAGAAAGTGGGGTGTTACCAACTTCTGCGTGTAACCTCTTACAAAGAAAGTGGGGTGTTACCAACCTCTGTGTGTAACCTCTTACAAAGAAAGGGGTGTGTTACCAACCTCTGTGTGTGATCTCTTACAAAGAAAGGGGGTGTTACGAACCTCTGTGTGTACCCTAAAGGGGGGTGTTACCAACCTCTGTGTGTACCCTCTTACAAAGAAAGTGGGGTGTTACCAACCTCTGTGTGTAACCTCTTACAAAGAAAGCGGGTTGTTGCCAACCTCTGTGTGTAACCTCTTACAAAGAAAGTGAAGTGTTACCAACCTCCTTGTGTACTCTCTTACAAAGAAAGTGGGGTGTTACCAACCTCTAAGTGTAACCTCTTCCAAAGAAAGTGGGGTGTTACCAACCTCTGTGTGTAACCTCTTACAAAGAAAGTGAAGTGTTACCAACCTCTGTGTGTGATCTCTTACAAAGAAAGTGGGGTGTTACCAATCTCTAAGTGTAACCTCTTACAAAGAAAGTGGGGTGTTACCAACCTCTGTGTGTAACCTCTTACAAAGAAAGTGAAGTGTTACCAACCTCTGTGTGTGATCTCTTACAAAGAAAGTGGGGTGTTACCAACCTCTGTGTGTAACCTCTTACAAAGAAAGTGAAGTGTTACCAACCTCTGTGTGTGATCTCTTACAAAGAAAGTGGGGTGTTACCAACCTCTGTGTGTAACCTCTTACAAAGAAAGTGAAGTGTTACCAACCTCTGTGTGTGATCTCTTACAAAGAAAGTGGGGTGTTACCAACCTCTAAGTGTAACCTCTTACAAAGAAAGTGAAGTGTTACCATCCTCTGTGTGAAAACTCTTACAAAGACAGTGAAGTGTTACCAAGCTCTGTGTGTAACCTCTTACAAAGAAAGTGGGATGTTACCAATCTCTGTGTGTAGTGTAACCTCTTACAAAGAAAGTGAAGTGTTACCATCCTCTGTGTGTAATCTCATACAAAGAAAGTGGGATGTTACCAACCTCTATGTGTACCCTCTTACAAAGAAAGTGGGGTGTTACCAACCTCTGTGTGTACTCTATTATTGAGAAATTGAGATGTTACCAACCTCATTGCGTGGTCTATTACGAAGAAAATAATCTGCTACCAACCACATTGTGTGCTGTCTTAAAGAAAGTGAGCTATTACCAATCTCATTGTGTGCTCTTGTATAGCTGTTACCACCCGCTCCGTGTGCTGTTATAAAAGAAGTGGTATTTCACCAACCTCTTTAAGTGCTCTTATAAGGGAAGTGAGATGTTACCAACCTCTTACTGTTCTTTTTATATAGAGAGAGTGAGCTGTTAGCAGCCTCTTTATCTGCTCTCTCATAAAGTGAGATGTTACCAACCTCTTACTGTACTTTCATATAGAGAGTGAGCTGTTAGCAGCCTCTTTATCTGCTCTCTCATAAAGTGAGATGCTACCAACCTCTTACCGTACTTTCATATAGAGAGAGTGAGCTGTTAGCAACCTCTTTGCGTGCTTGCATATAAATGGAGATGCGCTCAGACTCGTTGTGCGCTCTCTTAATAATAGTAAAATAGGCCATACCTGGTGGCGACGTACCTCTGTGGAGTTGAACAAGATATGAGACCTGCTTTCCTGTGCGCCCGCCTACAGAAAGGAGCAGTTTATTGCGTTGTATCAATCTCTCTGGCTGCTCTATTACACTATTAAAATGAGGGGCGTATTTATTTACTTTTTTATGCAGTACTTAATTATTCATTCATGTATTTATGTTTCATTCATTTATTTAGAGCTCTTGTAAAATGCTGTCTGTCGCTTTTCGGTGACAGAAACACACTTAAAAGGGTAATGGAGAGGGGAAAGTCCAGTCTGCGAGGCTGAGATGCTTCAGATGGCGAGGCTGAGTAGCTCTGTTTTCAAAACTTTTCCAAATCTCTTGTGCTTGAGATCAAGACTCGGGGTCGGATTAAAGTCCTCCCTCCCTCCGGGTCCTCATATGACCAGGAGGCTCTGCTCTGTGCTTAATCTGAGCCGGTGGTTGCAGGTGGAGCCCACTCATTTCTGGAGAGAGAAGAACTTGAAAGGAAAAAGAAAGAGTAAGAATAAAAACAGTCATAAAGGGAGCAACAAGGATTCGAAAGCAACCTGTAAGGGTGAGGTAGAGGTAAGGAGTGTGTGGTGGCTGAGGAAAGAGGCGTGAGGTGGAATTGAGACTATGCATCTTTGATGTTCGGCAATCCCGACACTCATCAGCACCAGTTTCCGGCTTCTGAGGACAACTTTGAGCACCAGTGCTTATTATTTTACAAATTAAGCACTGCATTTGCCTGTGTGTTTCAGCCCCTAAACAGATGAGATGAACAGACATAGAAGAATGCGTTTGGATGACACACGAGGGATGTTAACAAATTCTCTGTGAGATAATCTCAGAGCACAATGTGCTCTCCACCTCGCCATCACTTCCGCTAACAGAAAAACAATAGCATGTGTTGTCAACTTCCCTAGGTGCTCCTAGGACCTCACAGTAATGCATTACCAATCACTCCACCTGCCTTATTTTGACACAAAATAGAAAAAAAAATAGGTTGTTAAGCTTCCCTGTTACGCAGAAGACATCCCGCACTGCTACTCAAGTGGCCACTGCCGCCCATGTGGAGAGCTCTGGCAACTGGCATTGCCAATAGAGCAGGGCATCCTCTACTGCAGGGTTCTCCAAAGTCAGTCCTAGAGCAAAGGTTCCATGCTAGATTTTAAGATAACTACATTTATCTAAATGGGGATATGCAAAAAATCTGGCATGGATCCGGCCCTCCAGGACCGACTTTGGAGAACCCTGCCGTACGGCATCACTTGTAGTAGTAAATAGAGGTGGACAAAGAGCGTGCCAGGGATAGAAGCAGTATTAACCCGTGCCACTCGCTTCCATCTTTCCCCTCCCCCATTGTATTGCGGCAGTAATCCGGCATGGGCGGGGTCCTTTAATGTTGCTTTCTGGGAATAACTACAAAAATAAAAGTAAAATTCTGCCTTTGTACAAAATGGTAAAGCGTGGCAAGCCGCGAGCCGAAGTTTATGTTTCTGGTGCTTCTGACATTCATGATGCATTGCGAAACACTCCAAAGGTAGTTCTGTAAAATTTTGGCATGATTTCTGAAATATTCCTGAAATTTGTTAGTCATTGCTCCATGAGGTTTGCCATGTGTGGGAAATCCTGGAAGTTTTGAAATATACGTGAGATGAAATGAAAATAAATACTAAAACACAATTATGGAAACAAGATGTCTAATGGCTGATACTTTGGCAAATTAAGTTATTTAACTGAATATTTAATATACTTTTTTTATCTGATATTTAAATCTAAAATTTTAAAAACCTAGGTATGATGCGTGCAGAATGTCCATGATCTGATGTGAAGCAATCATGGAAGAAGGGGCTACAAGTCATTCCATTGAATATGATACTTGTAAATCAATGTCTACCGTAACCACCTTGACAAATCTAGCTTTGCCGGGTATTGGGTGGCCAAGACTCAAATACTCTTTCTTGTTTTTCCTTTCAGATGAACAGACCGATCCAGGTGAAGCCGGCGGACAGCGAGAGCAGAGGAGGTAGTTGCCTAATACATTCTATCCCTTACTTCTGTGTACTGCGCATGTGTATTTTTGTGAACCGCACCAGGCGCTGCGCGTATCAATTAGCCCGATAATGGTTGCCAAAGAAATTCCCTATGCTGCTCTGCTTGTCCTCATCCAATTCTCTCTCCTCTCCTGCCCTTTGCCTAATATTCAATTATTATTCGATTTCCAAAAGGCAGAAAATTCAGAGTTTGGCCCGGCAAGCGAGCCACTGCCTTATTAGGGAGATAACTTGCGGAATGACGGCTTCGGAAAGAGAGTCGGGTATGTGTGTCATACTTACGCGGAGCGTTGTTGATGAAGATGGTAGAGAAGATGAAATGTGGTCAGAGGGGCTGGCGCCTTTTTTGCATTGGGATCACTGTCTGAGTAAGAGGATGACCCTTACAAAGGTCTCTCCCCAGAATCTTTATACCTCCCCTACAGAGGGTCTCACAGTGGAGGGATATTAACACTGGTCTCTCTTAGTCAATTTCGGTGTAATGCCTAGTGTTCCTTTGAAAATGAATATCCCTCTCAGTTGGTGTCGCTAACGCCTGCGCATGCCGTTTATGCATTACAAGTACTTACTTGCTACCCACATAATACCCCAGGTACTGGGAGGTTCAATGGGACCTCTTTCCACTTAGATTTTGAGGACATCTGTAAGCACATGGATGTGTCAATTGTTTGTGTTTATTCGTAGCAGGTAAAACATACAGCTGAGTATTCTAACAGACCTGTTGAAAAGCAGAACTGCTCCCTAATGTAGACTGTCAAAACCTCGAACATTAATAAATACCTTTCTACACGCATTTCGACCTGATTTCGGTTCCCGAGTGCAGCCAGACTCTCTTCACAGCTATTTCAGGCGTAGGTCATTGTAATAATCTAACTCCAGCCCTAACATCTTCAGGGGCAGGGGTTGTCAGGGAGTATTGATGCGCAATGGACATGTTTGTAGAGACATGTTTATGCATGTCACATATTTTGATGGTCGATTGTGGTCACATTCTGTGTTTTCGAAATCTGTTCTCACAAAAAGAGTTGTAATGTATATTAGATTGGCGTAAGATCCATGCACCCGGCGACAGCCGCCTGTAAAGCCCTGCATTGGTGCTTCGTGGCGCTGGACAAAGTCTCATGTGCAGTAAGAAGAGGAGATGTGTGTGGGGGGCTCTAGTGGCAGACAACCTCTTACAAGCCAGATTACTGTATCACAGCCAATGCTTGTTGCATCACCTATTATTAAACCCTGCTCTTGCACAAGTGAATGATGGCACAGGCTTGTACCACAGAGTGATGGTGAACGTGACTATTAAGGAAGATGGGAATGCCAGCACTGGAAAATGTACAACGTGGGGTAAAAATACCAGTAAAACTATTGTTTAAGGCATTTCTGTGTTCAATCTGTAGGTGAACAAATGTGCCCTAACCGCTCGCCTGCGCGCCTTGAGGGAAGGCTGTCGCAGGACCTGTTGAACCCTCTTCTTAGAAGAAAAAACACAAAGAAGTCCCTGTATCTTAATGTCTAACAGGACAAAATACCTCACACAGGCCAAGTGTATTATGGAAGTGTTAACAAATCATCTTTCAACCTCTTTAACTACATAGGCTGTATCCTTACCCTAGGATCATATCATTTTCACTATACCACAGTAACAACAATCCCTCACAGTATACTTCTATTTGGACACACGGGTTAAATTGGAAAAGGTTTATTAAAAATTAGAGATAAAAACAGAAATACATGACATAGTCAATCTAATGTCATTAATAGTATGCCTCCCAATACAGGTTACAATCTTGTTATAGCACATAGAATTAAAAAATATTAAAAAGTCGACGCAGAGTTTCGGTGTTGATTCAATACTATCACCTTCTTCAGGACAAAAATGTTCAAAAAATCTTTATATTAGGTGGATTATGTTTGATAAATTACATAATCAGTAGAGTTTAATAATCTTGCCACAGGTAATGTTTCCTTGAGAGGGCCTCTCTCATTGGATTAGTTCTGTTTTTATCTCCATCAGAGCCACCGTCTTGTTCTGGTGTGGGGGTTTGATATAAACTTTCTTACGTTTAAGAATTCTATTATATAAAGAAATGTTGTTTTAGTTTTTGGTTTTCAGTTTTCCAGCACGCTTATAAATTTGCATTTGATATACTGGAACTTTTGGCAGCAGGCTGAACCAAACGATTCAATGCATATGGTTCAACGATAAAATCTGTATGTTCAACAGCGGCCTCCCTGCTCTGACGGTTCTCGGGAAAAGTTTCAATCCCTCTTCTTAAACATAACTCTTTTTACTCCATCACATTAGTGTTTAGATGAGTTTTTGAAGCTCACCGTGAATATACATCTCTGCTGTTGCCTTACTCTAATCTCATTTCCTTGTTCATGACCCATGCCTTTTTAGATCTGGCCTAAGGGCAGCATTAAATTGCATACCAGCCTTGTGTTTCCCCAACAAATCATGGTAAAATACATATTTATTTCTATACATTCATAGCTTTTTGGTCAGCCTCTTACAGCCATTGTTCTGTTCAAGCACCATTCATATGTTGTTTCTGCCCACCACTACATCCAGCATGGAGCAATGGGCCAGACAGACGGCTTCACCCATTGACCGACTTGTACTGCGAGTGGTGGGATTTTCCTGATCACATGTGCACAACTACCTGAAAAGAAGTGCAAAGCTGGTGATTCTATGGTGCTGTGCCACTCCTTTATTTTTATATTTTTTATATCTTTGCTGAAAGCTTTTTGCATATTGCCTATGTTTGCACAAAAATACATAACAACATAGTGAGGCTACCAGGCCTATTGGCTTTGCCAATGCTTGTTTAACCTTGCTGTCAGTACCTCACCCGTTTGCTAAGCTACGTTTATATATATTTTAGAGTCAGTTCCAGTTCCAGGGCATTTTAGGGGTGTGATTAAGGTTGTGGCTAATTATATTAACTTGAATTGTTTGCTTCAAATATGACTCAATAAACACATCTTTGCCGTTCCCCAGGCCAGGCGCATTTCCATAACCAGGTGCTAATTTTTGTCATTTAGCGACCATCAGATCGCATCACAGCATGCAGAAACCGCTCTCCCTTTTCTAATTGGGCAACACTAATTAACAACACACGATAGCATCGCCCCCATTTCCGCCACTTTCTGTCCTGGTGCCAATCACTGCAGATTTCAGGCGGGGGCGCTGACTGTCTGGAGACTGGCAGAGCAGGCATCATTCCAATATCTGTGGCAGGGACCTAGATAACCTAATGATGAGCTGGCTCTAATTTCCTGCTCCCTGCTCTTATCAGGGGCGCACAGGACGCGCGTGGCGGTGAAGCGGGGGAGGGGTTAGCGCCTCTTCAGTTGTCAATAAAATGAAATCTGTGGTACAGTCAAATTCCCATGGAGCAACAAGCCCATGGGCCTCAGAGGTATACAAGGGCAAGTCCCAAGAAAGTGACCATCACCCAGGGGAGACATTGCAAACATCTTCAAGTGAGTGCGTGTGGGAGGTCAAACGCTAAAGCGGCAAAGGGTAGAAGTTGGCCATAATATGTGAGCTTGACTTCAAAGTGGAGAACTCAACCATGAATCCGAAAATTGCTGGTGCAAAAATAGCAGAGGCAAGCTGTCGTCCAGATATATCATCTCTGTCACTAATGAAGAACACCCTTCCTCCAGCTGTACCTAGAGACGTGAGAGCCGCCTTCCCATAGGGACTTGTGGTCTTGTCTCTGTACGACACATGGAATTTGAAAAGTGGCATCTGTTCATGCCTGCAGCCACTGCAGTGGTGGATTTGAGAGACAGTACGTTTGTTACAACACCTGTATCACCCCTCCACCCTGTGAAACACAATCTGCCTAGAAGGCCTAGCCAATAGCTGCAAGACAAACACTCATATGTGCACTGATTATGTCTTGTTTAGATTATGCTAATACCCTCTTTTCCGGTATTCCGGCCTATATGCTAAAGAAACTGCAGATAGTCCAAAATACTGCTGCTAGATTGTTATCTGGGCTGTCCTCTAGGGACAGTGTACAGAGCCAGCTCCTTCTGTACCACTGGCTACCAGTAGCCACCAGAGTTAAATTTAAGCTACTGATTTTGGCCCATCGGGCACTTCATGGTAGCGGGCCCTTATATCTTCAGAAGCGGATTGCCTTCTATGTACCTGGGCAGGCTTTGCGCTCAGCGTCTTTGTATTTGGTTCATGTCCCTCGCTTTAAGCGACAGAGGATCGGAGGTGGAAAGCTGAAAAACTTTCTTTTTGTTTGAGGATGAGCATTCTACTTCCATAGATTCGCGCCGGGACACTCTTGAGTATCTGTGCGCGTAATAAATGCATATAACATAACATAACATCAACTACATCTTGAAATTAAAGTTTCTCTGGTGTTCCATTTCCTACTGTAAAGCTTGTGGGTCCATTGTGAGATGGACAGAGGGTCCCCAGCCGAAATGGTTTTCTTAGCAAAATTACAATTTCCAGTACTATTGTAAAAATAAAAAAACACACCAATACTAGGCGAACTGCGTACATTCCACGTCATTTTAGCTATCGAGGTGATGGTGTTCTGCAGTGTGACAAGCTTTCGTTATTGCTCAATGTTAGTAAAACATGTTTTAAAAGCTCATAAGGTTTTACTTACAGTGACGTAGGACTTTCCCAATCATAAAGCACAAATCCTACTCCCTAAAAATAATCAATACATTAAATTTATAACAATCATGTCTCTTTCTTTGCTTTTGGTCAAACTTCCCCAACTCCATTATACCATCCGCCTAAAACTCAAACTGTCCATTATTAATAGCAACTTGAGTAGAGAGTTTCTGCATTTATAGGAGAGTTCGAGGAGCAAAGTCGCAGGGTAATGAAAAGTTTGTAGATGTTTGAAAACCTGCTGTCATAATGTGTTCTAACAGTAAGCCTGGGGTAGGAAAACTGTAAGACATTGATCGATTTTCCACATATTGAATGTGTGCTGTTCAATATTTAGGATTAGCATTAAAACACGTTTATGAAATTATTTATATTGAGTGTAAATGTTAAGCAGGAATACAATTATTTAGAAAAAGTACTAGGAGAAAAATGATAGCACAATTTTTTGTGTCTTTCTTCTTTGGCTAATATTAAAATTCTTTCAAGTAGGAAGATAAGTGATAGAACACTGAGTCATACTCTAATGATGAATTGCTTTATACTTTACATGAAGGATGTGATGTATATAATATGTACACTATTGCCAGCACGCGGCTACTTTATTCATTTTGATATTAAAAGGTTGAATGTAAGCACTGAATCTATCTTAGCTTCTCTTCTTAAAATGAATGTCAGTCCAGCTCCTTGCACTTGAGTTTCAAAGAAAAGTCGATGCCAATAACAGAATGTAAAGATGTGTTTGAACGCTTTGAGCTGGTGAAATGATTTTAAATAATGAAAACAATATACAATCGAATGGATCTGGACTGGAAATAGTGACTGGCCTAAATTAGACCCACCAAGAACAGCATAAAACTCAGAATTAGAAAGATTGCTGTATAGAGCTGGGAGTGTGGGTCCTCTGTGTAGTAAAATTCAATAATCTTTTCAGAATGACTTAGAAATATGTTAATTATCGGTACTAAAAACAATTTTATGTAGATTTGCCTCATCCATTTTTATTGTGGAGCTCTCAAACTCTGGCTGGGACTTGCTAGTCTGTGGATGGACGAGCCCGCCCTGTTATTGAAGCCCTCCCCCCCCCCCCCCCAGCTTGTGATTTTACCAGAGCCCTTCTGAATGAATGAACCAGGTCTCCCAAGCCTGGACAAAGCCCCAGCAGCCCCCAAGAGTTTATCACGGAAAGTGGTGTTCTTTAAAAATAAAAAACTTTTTTTATATGCACTTATATAGCGCGCAGCTACCCGGAGGCATCCTAGCGCTGTTAGCGCACCACAGAACGAAGAATAGTGTTACTATTTTGAAGAAGCCAAGTCTTTGGTGCTTTTCGATGAGGAAATTCCATTCCGAAAGATCGAAGAGAGCGGAGGGGGCTATTCACACTTTAGGTGCGTCGTATGAGAATGAACGCCCACCATATTTCACTCTCTTAATGACAGGTGTCGTTGCAAGGAAGGCGTTAGACGAGCGCGATGCTTTCCCGGAGGGTAAAAGGATCGCAGGGGACAAGCGATCACAGGCCATTTGTCGCACAACGCCCGATGGGCAATACATAAATTTGATCCTTTCTGCTATAGGGAGCCAATGGAGAAGACACTGTCTGTGGTACTCAAGCCTACTGATTATGATTGGGCAAGACAAAGGGGCTGATTTAGACCTTGGCGGGTGGGTTACTCGTCACAACGTTGACGGATATCCCGTCCGCCGAAATATAAATCCCCAGGAATAGAAAAGGATTTTTATATCGGCAGACACCGTTGTGATGGAGTAATCGAAGATCAACCTGTGAGTAAGCGATGCTACATATGGACTGAAAGAGCCATCTAGTCCACACATTTACATCAATACAGCTACCACCACAGAGACAACTCCTCTGCTTATTTTCCCTTTGTGTTGTAGAATTTGTATAGCGCTTACCACCAAAGTGACGGGCAGTGAAGCGCTTCACTCTTGTTAACTTATGTCTGAGATATGCTTCTACAGTGATGTTTTCCAGCTCAAGCCTATTGCTTAAAAAATGACTTTTCGGTCCATTGAAGAAGGCCTGCAGTCACAACTTACTACAAGACAGAAATAAAACATTTAGCGCTACAGAAACGTCATGAGCAGTTCGATGAACACTTCTGTGGAATGGCTGGCGCAGGCAGAGAGTGGCCTAACCCTCACCTGAGCCAATAAACTTATCGATGACTTCTATGCTGGGCTTTGAACATACTGTAAAGTGCCCACCAGTCACCGGTGTGACAAGGCACTTTTAATAATAGGTGTTAATATTACCAAATATAGGCATTCTATCAACTTTACATGAAGGGGACTCTGTATGAGCCATGCTGTGATTCAAACCTCTCATCTAAGGACAAACCACCTTTCTAGGAAGCAGGTACTCCACCCACTGAGCTAACTCACCGAAGAAGAACTCCGATTTTGCCTCACCTTCCTTCATGTGGGTGTCTCCGGTGTTAACGTCAATGGATGCAGTTTGCTCCTCCTTAATATCCTTCACCTAAGCTACCCTTTTATATGAATTTGGGTCTTTCTAATCTGCCTGCTCCTCAAACACTAGACTTAAAAACGTAGGGGCATATTATCAAGCACGGTGTTAAAATTATCGCCGCTTTAGCGGCAGAAAACTGCCGCTAAAGCGGCGATATTGAGCTTGATAATATGCCGCAGAGAATTCCAATAGAAGCCCATGTTGACACCAGAACATGGGCTTCTATTTGAAATCTCAAGGGCATATTATCAAGCCCATTATCGCCGCTTTAGGTCCCTGGATGCTTTGTCCTTACTACAGGATCCTATGGTCAGGGAGCTATTGCTTTGTTTTGTCCTGAGGAAGACCTCATTTGAATCATTGTAGAGGTCGAAACGTTGACTTGTTCGCCCGAACCATTTTTCATGCAATGCGAGATGCCAGGAACTGATTTGAGAGTACTATGGCACTCTGGAGCAGGAGACTCTCTGGGTGAGAGTTCTGTGCCGCAGGTAAAGGACACTACAAACATTACTGGAGTACCATCTAAAGTATTGCATCTAGCTCAGGAAGACAGTGCTTAAGGTGCTGAGTCTAAATACTGGGGCATTATTTGGTGTATGGTAACCTATTCTAGGGGCACACCAAGAGCACTGTGTCTGCTTCCGGCTGCCTTATTTAAGATATTGTGTCTAGTATTGAAAGTTAAACCTCCAGAATGCTGAGACCAATTAGAGAAAGGTAAGAGACAAGCTAATAAAATAGCAACTTGCTCAAGCTACAGGTCTGATGAGAAGGACCTGACAAAATGTTAATTCGAAGCTCAAGCGGTGTTTGTGTCACATGATCTCTGGAAGAAGAGATCATAAAAGGAAAGAGTGGGCGATGCTTTAGGCAGAACCAACGAGCGCAGTTTAGGAATAACGCTTGACTTGTCCATGCAAAGTTGCCTCAATCAATAATATTCATAGCCGAACTGCCCAGAAGAAGTGGGGATGGTCAAGAAAGTACACCAGCCTGAAAAGAAAGTAATAAGCAACTAAAGGGAATGCTGAAGACCATATGGGATTTGGAGTATACGGTAAGCACGAAAAAGGGACGAGAGACAAGGTTGTGGGGTCCAGACGTGCTGTCAATGGCTTTATTTCTACAAATCTATCAATCAATCAATCAATCAGGGTATTGTAAGCATGCTACTCACCCGTGAGGGTCTCAAGGTGCTGAGGAGGGTAGGGGTACGCAGATCCGTTCAGCTGAAGAGCCAGGTCTTGAGGGTCTTCCTGGAGGTGTTCAGGGAGGGGGCGCGTCTGATGTCTGTCGGTAGCTCGTTCCAGGTTTTGGCTGCAATGTGAGAGAACAATCTTCCGCCTGCTCTGGCTCAATGGGTGTGCGGGGTTTCAGCTTTCTTTTGGGTACGTGGAAGTTTAGTCTATCATTGAGGTATTTGGGTCCGTTATTGTGTAGGTATTTGTAGGCATGAGTGAGGATTTTGAAAGTGACTCTCTTCTCCACGGGGAGCCAGTGGTGTCTCCGCAGGTGTTGGCCAATGTGTTTGTGCCGGGGAATGCCAAGGAGGAGTCTGGTCACGGTGTTCTGTATTGTCTGGAGTTTGTGGAGTAGGGACTTGTTGATGCCGGCGTAGAGAGCGTTTCCATAGTCCAGTTTGCTGGTGATGAGTGCGTGGGTGACTGTTTTTCATGACTCCGGGGGGGATCCATTTGAAGGTCTTTTGAATGATGCGGAGGGTGCTGAAGCAGCTGGAGGTGACGGCGTTGACCTGTCGGTTCATGGCGAGTGATGAATCGAGTACGATGCTGAGGTTTTTGGCATGGTCTGAGGGGGTAGGTGGGCTTCCGAGGGCGGCGCGCCACCAAGTGTTGTCCCATGCTGAAGGGGTGGTTCCAAGGATGAGGAATTCTATCTTTTCAGCGTTGAGTGTTAGGTGGCTGTTAGTCATCCAGACTGCGACGTCTTGCATTAATCTCTGGAAGCTGAGTTTTGCAGTGGTGGGGTCACTGGTGAGGGAGAGGATGAGCTGGGTGTCGTCGGCGTAGGATACGATGTTGAGGCCGTGTTGTCGGACGATGGCTGCGAGGGGGCTATTTAGATGCTGAAGAGGGTCGGGCTCAGTGATGACTCCTGTGGGACTCTGCAGGTGATTTCTGTGGGGGCGGAGAGGAAGGGTGGTAGTCTGATCCTTTGGCTTCTTCCGGTGAGGAACGATCGGATCCAGTCCAGGGCAGTTCCTTGTATGCCGGCGTTGTGTAGTTTGTCGACTAGTGTGCGGTGGGAGATGGTGTCGAAGCCTGCAGACAGGTCGAGGAGGATGAGGGCTGCAGAGTGGCCTTGGTCCAGGAGGGTGCGGATGTCATCTGTGGGGGCGAGTAGGGCCGTCTCAGTGCTGTGGTTGCTTCAGAATTTGGATTGGGATGGGTCGAGGACGGCATTCTCTTCGAAGAATTGTGTCAGTTCCCTATTGACTGCCTTCTCTGCCACCTTGGCTGCGAAGGGGGAAGCGAGATGGGCCGGTAGTTCTTGAGGTCAGAGGGGTCGGCCATGGGTTTCTTGAGCAGGGGCCTGACTTCCACACGCTTGCAGTTGTCTAGGAAAGTGCCTGTTGTTAAGGTGGTGTTGATAGTCCATTGTAGTTTGGGTGCGATGTTGTCCACGGCCCTGTGGTAGATGGTCGGTGGGGGCCCCCGAGTGGATGCCTTTTATGGTCGTGACGGTGTCCTCGGTCGTGATTGGTGTCCAGTTTGAGATGGTGGGCTGGCTGGTGTATCTGGCGGGCAGTGGGCCTGCTGTGGCATCTTGTGGGTGGTCGACGAAGTTGTCGCAGAGTGTCCTGATCTTGAGGTGGAAGTAGGTTCCAAGCTTGTCTCAGAGGTCTTGGGATGGGTTGATGTCTGTGGCTTCGCTGCGTGGTTTGGTGAAATCCTGAATGACACTGAAGAGTTCCTTGGGGTTGGCGGAGTTAGCGAGGATTTTGTTGTTGATGAAGTTCCTTTTGGTTGTTCTGATTTGGTTGTGGTAGTACATCATGGCGTCCTTGTAGGTGAAGTAGTTATTGGTTGTCTTGGTGTTCCTACAGTTCTTCTCCAGACGTCTGCAGGTGCACCTGGCTTTTTGGAGATCGGTGGTGAATCAGGCGGCTTTCCTGGAGCGCTGTTTTCCAGGGTTGTGTTGTGGGGCGAGCTCATCCATCCAGTTGGCAATCCAGGTGTGGAGTCCTGTGGCTGTGATGTTTGCATCGGATGCCCAGGTGGGGTTGTCTCAGGAGAGGGTAGAGTTCAGTTGCTCGTCGGTAACCTTGCTCCAGTTCCTTCGTGGTGGGTGGGCGGTGGTTTTGGTGCCTTGGGTTTGTTGACAGTGAAGTGAACGCAGTGGTGGTTGGTCCATGGTTGTTGCGTTGTGTGGCTGAAGTGAACGCTGTTGCCTGCAGCGAAGATGGGGTCGAGGGTGTGTCGTGCTCTGTGTGTAGGTGTAATCTAGTAACAGGAAACAGCAGACGAATAGGTCATTGAAGAATAAATCTCTCAGCCTGCCACCCTTGTGCGTGCTGCTGAATGAATAGTTTATTCATGCAGAGCCAATGCCACGGCCTGCATCCTTTGCAGGAATGACTGATTGCAAACAAGGGCTGCAGCTGAGGGTGATAAAGGGACGCACACACAATCACACTCTGGTATTAAGTGGGGAACGAGGAGATTCAAACTTGTGTCTTCTAGTTTCCAAGGTCTGCCCCTTACCTACATCTAATCACTGAAAGAAGTTAAGAGACTGCTTAAAGATAGCTCCCAACCAACTGGCGAGGTCCCTCAGCAAGGCAAGCACTTGTTTTTGAGATCTGTATGTGATCTACAGGTCAAAGGTTTGAGTTCTGGCAATGTCGGCTCAGCTTTTCAACCTCTAGAGTATGATAAAATGAGTACCAATGTCAATCGGCCAATAATACCAATGTATAAAAAATGTTCAAGATGAAGCGCTTTGCTCAAGGAGTTACATAAATACCACCTTATTATTTGCAGGCCTCTGCACTTTGCCTCTATCAGTGAGAGGATACACAAACATGTGCAATTAGAGGCCTTAACGAGCCGTAAACTCTCGCCGTTGCTTCGTGACTCCTTACCTGCCCTCAGCTGCATGTCTGCCCTGCCCCATTTCCCCCCCTCTTGCCCTCTATCAGAGCCACCGTTACCCTTGGGTTCGCCGTCTCGAGGGTCCCTCGATGCATCAGCGCTCAGGACATCAAACCCCCCCAGCTCCTTGAGACGCCGCATGTCAACATTTTCCTGTGGAAGTGCTTAACAATTAAGGGCTTATTAAGCGCGTGCGCTCTCATTGCATCTGACAGGCCGGCCATGCTTACCGCCGAAGCAGAGGTTTCCCGCGCTGTGGAGGGAGGGGGCTGGTATAGTCTACCTGCAGAAAAGGCGGGAATCATAAGGAACATCGACTGAGAGTGACGCACAAAGGGAGGTGATCGTCAGTCGTTACCCAGGGCTCGAGTCGGGGGTACACGCAGGTACACGGCGTCCCCTCACTCTTTTCACAGGGCGGACGTCGTCGTCCCTGCCAAGAAGCTAGGCCCCACAGAAATAAGCTGAACGTGTTCCGGTGTCATTTTCAGACACCTGAACACGTTCAGCACGTGACGTCATGAGGTCATTTGCATATTGTCAGTCCCCCCACTTCTTTTTATAGGACTTGTGCCCTGTCGTTACCTGACCCAATGTTCCCTCTCCAAACTGTATCAACCTTTCTCCTCGGACCAAAGATATGTGACTGACTCTTTTCCAGCTCGACCGGCCTTTCAGAGTAAAGGGCCTGTAGGCAAACGCTCATAATTTCTCTTTCACTCAGTCGGTCCATGTAAAACATGAAGGGTAAGGACATGGGGCCGGTAATGGATGAGGACAAGCGCGCGCTAGTCCAGTTGAACAAGCTCTCCTACACCTGAGCAGCATGTTTGGGCCCCTCCATCCGGATTGTATAATGTGGCCCCTGCAGCTCCAGGGGGGCCCAAGACCTCCAGGGTCCACCCCGACCCTTCAGGGTGCAGCATACAGCCCAAGGCCAATAAACAGGGCTGGACTGGGAACCCAAAGCAGCTCTGGCAATTTTCTCGGACCGGCCCCTGAGGAAGCACAGCCTGGCCCCAATGCTTGCTTGCTGCTTTTGTTACTGGGGGCCAATATTGCAGCAGTTTCCATGCTGTGTTTTATCTGCTGGTGCGTTCCTGCGCCGGTACAACTTGTAGCCTCCCTCCAGGATGCCTCTGCCTGCCTCGTCCTGAGACCCTGGCAATGCACATCAGCAGATGCCGCCGCCTGGTTTCCATCGCAGTGTGTCCTCCCCAAGCAGTGGAACAATTCCAGTTTTATTTGCTAACTCCCCAAAGCAGGCTATTCAGCTCTTCTGGTTCTTGCAGCAGCAAGCAGAAAGGCATGACGAAATCTGCGCCTATTAATTGCATATTCAATATTTAAACAGAAACATGATGCTGAATTGCAGGATCCTTTGTGCAATAAAGAGAGAGTCCCAGTATCAGAGCGAGGATCCAGCATGAGACGGAAGGTCTGCTGGGAGGAAATGAGGGGAAACACAATCACCAAATAGAATAAAAAAGGTAATGGCAGCTAATCCTGCTTTATGCCTGGAGTATTCTGGGCTGATGTGGGGCTCTTGAGTCCACATCCCGCCCTGCCTGCGCGTGCCACACACATCACAGGCACAGGCAGGGGGGGTAACAGGCTGCAGCACACAGGCACTCTACCTCCACCCTGCCTGCTCGTGCCACACACATTACAGGCAGGGGGGGTAACAGACTGCAGCACACAGGCACTCTACCCCCGCCCTGCCTGCGCGTGCCACACACATCACAGGCACAGGCAGGGGGGTAACAGACTGCAGCACACAGGCACTCTACCCCCTCCCTGCCTGCGCGTGCCACACACATCACAGGCACAGGCAGGGGGGTAACAGACTGCAGCACACAGGCACTCTACCCCCTCCCTGCCTGCTCGCGCCACACACATCACAGGCACAGGCAGGGGGGGTAACAGGCTGCAGCACACAGGCACTCTACCTCCACCCTGCCTGCGCGTGCCACACACATCACAGGCACAGGCAGGGGGGTAACAGACTGCAGCACACAGGCACTCTACCCCCTCCCTGCCTGCTCGCGCCACACACATCACAGGCACAGGCAGGGGGGGTAACAGACTGCAGCACACAGGCACTCTACCCCCGCCCTGCCTGCTCGCACCACTCAAATCACAGGCACGGACAGGGAGGGTAACAGGCTGCAGCACACAGGCACTCTACCCCCTCCCTGCCTGCTCGCGCCACACATATCACAGGCACAGACAGGGGGGGTAACAGGCTGCAGCACTCAGGCACTCTACCCCCGCCCTGCCTGCTCGCGCCACACACATCACAGGCACAGGCGGGGGGTAACAGACTGCAGCACACAGGCACTCTACCCCCGCCCTGCCTGCTCGCACCACTCAAATCACAGGCACGGACAGGGAGGGTAACAGGCTGCAGCACACAGGCACTCTACCCCCTCCCTGCCTGCTCGCGCCACACACATCACAGGCACAGGCAGGGGGGGTAACAGACTGCAGCACACAGGCACTCTACCCCCGCCCTGCCTGCTCGCGCCACACACATCACAGGCACAGACAGGGGGGTAACAGGCTGCAGCACCCAGGCACTCTACCTCCACCCTGCCTGCGCGTGCCACACACATCACAGGCACAGGCAGGGGGGTAATAGACTGCAGCACACAGGCACTCTACCCCCTCCCTGCCTGCTCGCGCCACACACATCACAGGCAGAGGCAGGGGGGGTAACAGACTGCAGCACACAGGCACTCTACCCCCGCCCTGCCTGCTCACGCCACTCACATCACAGGCACGGACAGGGAGGGTAACAGGCTGCAGCACACAGGCACTCTACCCCCGCCCTGCCTGCTCGCGCCACACACATCACAGGCACAGGCAGGGGGGGTAACAGACTGCAGCACACAGGCACTCTACCCCCGCCCTGCCTGCTCGCGCCACTCACATCACAGGCACGGACAGGGAGGGTAACAGGCTGCAGCACACACGCACTCTACCCCCGCCCTGCCTGCTCGCGCCACACACATCACAGGCCAGGCACAGGCAAGGGGGTAATAGACTGCAGCACACAGGCACTCTACCCCCACCCTGCCTGCTCGTGCCACACACATCACAGGCACAGGCAGGGGTGGTAACAGACTGCAGCACACAGGCACTCTACCCCCACCCTGCCTGCTCGTGCCACACACATAACAGGCACAAGCAGGGGTGGTAACAGACTGCAGCACACAGGCACTCTACCCCCACCCTGCCTGCTCGCACCACACACATCACAGGCAGGGGTGGTAACAGACTGCAGCCCACAGGCACTCTACCCCCGCCCTGCCTGCTCGCGCCACACACATCACAGGCACAGAGTGGTAACAGACTGCAGCACACAGACTCTCGACCACCGCCCAGACACACGTATTCACAGGGACACATGCACAAACGGAGACAAGCGAGCATGCAGAAACACCACCCATACACAAGCAAACACATGACTGAACACACACAGACGCAACCACACGTACACACTTGTAGACACTCACATGTAAACACTCACATGGGGAATTGCACACACACATGCTGAAATACACACAAATGCATAATCACAAATGCAGATTTACACACAAACACACACACACATATATACACCTGCAAAAAAATAAATGCATATGCACCACCCCTAACCAACCAACTGACAGACGTACAAAGGGATGGCAGTATGATGAATGCTTGGCAACAGCCACACAGGCAAACGAAACGGACACAGTCATGAACGCAGAAAACCACACGCCTTTATATGTTCTATTAGCTTCTTTATGTATTATCTGTATATGTATTTTGACTCTTTTTCCTCGTATATTGTCTGTAAATGTTGCTGTACACATTCTGTAAAGCGCTCTGATACCCTCAGGTTAAGTTCACAGTATATAAAACTCGAAATAAATAAATAAATAGATATATAACAGTGTTGTTGAAATGGAATAGCTATGTGAGCAGGCGCGTTAACCCGCTGAGCTATAATATAAGATTTAACATTGAACATGTCAGTAGAAAGCACATTGCCAGAGCTCATGAGCAGGTTCGGCTCCAAGGCCCTTACACGGGGTCATGTGTAGGCGGGTGATGGGCTCATGACCCAGGACCATGCACATTCTGATATTCACTTCCTGCTGTTGCTTTGCATTATGGGATTTAAACATACTCTAGAGACGCTCCCGCTGGAATAAAATAGAAAGGTCAGGATTGTTACCTTTTCTGTCTACCTCGCTCTCTTTTTTTCTTTTTTCTTTAACTATCGTCATGAGGGGTTAGCGTAACAAACGTGATATAATGTCTCAATCCACTGATGTACAACCTATGCTAACCCTGTAACAGAATTGCTAATGTGTTCTTGTATAAAAGTAAATAAAATACGTTGAAATAAAAAAAAATAGAAAAAAAAGAAATAAAGCAGTTTCCACAACCATTTAAAAAAAATAAAACCTGTGGGTAGTTGTACTGAGGCGAGTCGTTTAGAGCAGATTTGTTGGGATGAGTCATCCCGATGCAAGTCGTTTTCAGATCTGTTCTTTTTAGGTGAGTCGTTTTGAGGCAAATTGTTTGGAAGTGAAACGTTATGAAGTGATCTTTGTTCAGGCATATTGCAACGAGGTTAGCGTTTATGAGGTGAGGCATCCTAAGATGAGCCATTCTGGGGCAAATTGTGTTGACAGGAGTCTTTATGGAGACAGTCTTTTCAAGAGGATTTCTTTAGCAGTGTGTTATTTTTGGATAAGTTGTTTCAAGGTGAGTCATTTTGAAAAGAGGCATTCTGAGGTGACTTCTGATGCTAGTCGTGTAGAGGGGGGTCGTTTTGAGGTGAGCCATTATGGGAAAAGTATTCTTATAAGAGTAGATTTTGGGTAAGTCATTTTGGGGTGAGTCATTTTAGGTAAGTCCTCTTGAAATTAGTCACTTTTGGGTAAGTCGTTTTGAAATTTGTCATTTTGGGTTAAGCCGTTTTGCGATTAGTCAGTTTTGGGTAAGTTGTTTTGAGGTGAGTCGTTTTAGGCAAGTCTTTTTTTTTTTTAAAAGTCATTTTTGGATAACTTGTTTTGAGGTGAGTCATTTTTCGGTACGTCATTTTGAGGCGAATCATTTTTGGGTAAGTTAGTTTGAGATTATTAGCCATTTTTAGGCAAGCCGTTTTGAGATGAGTCGTTTTTGGGTAAGCCATTTTGAGGTGAGTCAATTTTGGATGTCATTTTGAAGGGAGTCATTTGGGGGTAAGTTGTTTTGAGGTAAGTCATTTTTGGGTATCGTTTGAAATCAGTCATTTTTGGGTAAGTCATTTTGAGGTAAGTTGTTTTAGGGTAAGTCATTTTTGGCAATGTGCCTTTGGGTAATTTGTTTCGAGATGAGTCGTTTTTAGGTAACAAATTTTGAGGTGAGTCGTTTTTGGGCAAGTCGTTTTAAGGTGAGTTGCTTAGAGGTAAGTCACTTGAGGTGCTTTGAGAGGAGATGTTTACAGGTGAGCCCTGGTGAGGGGAGTCCTTGCTCTGAGACTGAACCCTCTAAAAGTTAGGCAAGGGGCTGTCGTTACTGTTCTGGATTGTAAGCCCTGCTCTACCACAGACTCTCTGTGTGACCTTACCCAGTGCATTTACCAACCGAGTGCACTCAACGTTTTTTTTTTCTAATTGTAATTGGGTATTAATAATAATTATGAAACGTCTATGAGAAATTTTGCAATGACAGACACATGCAATTACTGTGTGTCAGCACGGACCGCCGCACGGTAAACTCATTTGCATGTCTATTAGGGCTGCTCCATATTTATAGGACATCGGCAGCCGGTCTCCTTTGAAATCATAAAGTGCTCTCGAGGGCGGCTCCGGCGCGCGGTCTGTGTTTCCAGCGCTCATCTGAAGGAGGGAGCGCTCAGGAGAGGGCGCAATGGCGTCTGGGTACGTTTATTAATAAGCTGTCGGCGCCACGTTTATTTTCGAATTAGCCTGAACGAAAATAGGCACGTTTCGCTAAATGCCTCTCATATTTCATGTACAAGATTAACTGTTCATCTGGCCCCACGTGAAGAATCGTCGCAGGAAAGGAGAGGGCGCTTTTGAAGAGGGTGCGTGTGGGGGTGCGAGGAGACGAACTGGCTTTAAGCATGCCACTGGTTTCAAGAATTCTTGAGTTCAATTCCCTGGGGGTGCGAGGAGACGAACTGGCTTTAAGCATGCCACTGGTTTCAAGAATTCTTGAGTTTAATTCCCTCTTTCTTACCTACACACTGTGTGATCATGGACAAATCGTGTTGACTCAATGGACCTGTAACTGCAAATGTTGAATGGTGAGAAGTTGCTTTTGGGTTTTCAATATATGCTTTGGTACTAAAGCTAGAGAACTCTGGTTTTAACAAGTGCCTGGATACCCTTCTAGGTGATAAGCTGCACTATGGAAATCGATTGATTCATTGATTGATTGGTTCTACGTAAATTGCTTCGTTTTAGGAACCTGCACCACTCAATTACCATAATCATTCAGTGTAGGTTCAGGTATTCGCAATCCATGTCAGATTGCAAAGATACCCATTGATCAGTGCCAATGAGACCTGCTTTATGTACATACATTTTAGGGGGTTGTGAGTTAGCTGTGACATGGGTGCGGCCCTCCTGGAACTACTTTGGACAACCCTACTTTAGATTAAGTGGATGAGATTCCTTTCATTTTATGCATACGTACCCAATACCTGTCCTAGAGTACTTGTCTGTTCCATCAACACCCAGGTGCCTGAAGGTACAAGGAGACAGAAAGCTAAAAACTCTTCTGCTTAATTTTTGCCAGCTTTTACCAATGCTCGGCACCGGCACTTATTTGTAAACACAGGCACCTATTAATGAAAATCCACCACAAGGTGGCGCTGTGCGTGCAATTTCTAAGCAAAGTTCATTAGTGTAGCATTTAACTCTTTAGTTTGTTTAACAAATGATAAAACTCAGCTTAAACCTGAAGTTTAAAGTGACAGTTGGTTGCATCAACAGCAGCGGACCCATGAGAAATGCCTTGGGCCCTGGAAATGAATGGTTTGCAAATTAAGCACTGTTACATTTCCTACTAAATATGTTTTTCGGAGAAAATGAGCAGTTTCAAATCTAATATAACATACTTTGCGATGACTAATGGGTTGTCTAATAGCATAAAACAAGGAAAGCTTTTAAAGCAGTTAGATATTGCTAATATTCGTTATAAAAATATATATTTAATGACCAAACCAAAGTCTGTGTTTTAATCAAATGGGAAACCATCCTAGATGTTACTGTGCATTAGTGTGTGTTCCTGAAATATAGATGGGCGTCTGTGAAGAGTCGGTCGCTGTTTCGGCTCTGCCAGCCTGTGGCGCACATATTTTTAGCGGCAATCAGCACCTGCCAGGAAATATTTCCAGTTTGTGTTGGAAAACGACTCAAGGGCAGAGACAGAAAAGCAAGACCTTCTGTGAACTAAGGGAGGGTCAGTAACCAAGATCTACGTAAGACTTTTCTTGAGTAATAAAAACCATGCGCAGCTGTAGTCCAGCCCCAGAAACGTTGAAGATGGATGTGACCTTTGAACGCTCCCGGTAATCAGAAGCAGTGGTTATGGTATCGCCTGCGTATAAGCTTTAGAAAAGAAGAACCTCTAAGTGCCTCCAGTAATCAGCAGCGGTGGTAACAGTCTGGCATTCATGCAACTGGTGGATGTCAAAGACCTTTATGTGCTTGCAATAATCAGCAGCAGTGGTTACTGTCTTTCATTCATGGCAACTGGTGGATGCCAAAGACCTTTATGTGCTTGCAATAATCAGCAGCAGTGGTTACTGTCTTTCATTCATGGCAACTGTTGGATGCCAGAGACCTTTATGTGCTTGCAGTAATCAGCAGCGGTGGTTACTGTCTTGCATTCATGGCAACTGTTGGATGCCAAAGACCTTTATGTGCTTGCAATAATCGGCAGCAGTGGTTACTGTCTTGCATTCATGGCAACTGTTGGATGCTAGAGACCTTTATGTGCTTGCAATAATCAGCAGCAGTGGTTACTGTCTTGCATTCATGGCAACTGTTGGATGCCAGAGACCTTTACGGGCCTGCGGTAATCAGCAGCAGTGGTAACAGTCTTGCATTCTTATAAGCTATTGGATGCAGAAGACCATTAAGTGCTCGCAGTAATCAGCAGCAGTGCTAGCAATCTTGCATTCTTGTCAGTTATTTGATGCCAAAGACCTTTAAGTGCTCGCAGTAATCAGCAGAAGTGGCAACAGTCTTGCATTCGTATACGCTATAGGATGCCAGAGACCTTTAAGTGCTCGCAGTAATCAGCAGCAGCGGTAACAATCTTGCATTCTTGTCAGTTATTGGATGCAGAACACCTTTAAGTGCTCGCAGTAATCAGCAGCAGTGGTAGCAGTCTTGCATTCTAGTCAGTTATTGGATGCAGAAGACCTTTAAGTGCTCGCAGTAATCAGCAGCAGTGGTAACAGTCTTGCATTCTTATTGGATATTGGATGCAGAAGACCATTAAGTGCTCGCAGTAATCAGCAGCAGTGGTAACAGTCTTGTACTCTTGTCAGTTATTGGATGCCAAAGACCTTTAAGTGCTCGCAGTAATCAGCAGCAGTGGCAACAGTCTTGCATTCTTATTGGATATTGGATGCAGAAGACCATTAAGTGCTCACAGTAATCAGCAGCAGTGGTAACAGTCTTGCATTCTTGTCAGTTATTGGATGCCAAAGACCTTTAAGTGCTCGCAGTAATCAGCAGCAGTGGCAACAGTCTTACATTCTTATTGGATATTGGATGCAGAAGACCATTAAGTGCTCGCAGTAATCAGCCGCAGTAGTAACAGTCTTGCATTCGTACACGCCATAGGATGCCAGAGACCTTTAAGTGCTTGCAGAAATCAGCAGCAGTGGTGACAGTATTGCATTCTTATCGGTTATTGGATGCAGAAGACCTTTAAGTGCTAGCAGTAATCAGCAGCAGTGGTAGCAGTCTTGCATTCCTGTCAGTTATTTGATGCAGAAGACCTTTAAGTGCTCGCAGTAATCAGCAGCAGTGGTAGCAGTCTTGCATTCTTGTCAGTTATTGGATGCAAAAGACCTTTAAGTGCTCGCTGTAATCAGCAGCAGTGGAAACAGTCTTGCATTCTTATCGGTTATTGGATGCAGAAGACCTTTAAGTGCTCGCAGTAATCAGCAGCAGCAGTAGCAGTCTTGCATTCTTGTCAGTTATTGGATGCCAAAGACCTTTAAGTGCTCGCAGTAATCAGCAGCAGTGGCAACAGTCTTGCATTCGTATACGCTATAGGATGCCAGAGACCTTTAAGTGCTCGCAGTAATCAGCAGCAGTGGTAACAGTCTTGCATTCCTGTCAGTTATTGGATGCAGAACACCTTTAAGTGCTCGCAGTAATCAGCAGCAGTGGTAGCAGTCTTGCATTCTAGTCAGTTATTGGATGCAGAAGACCTTCAAGTGCTCGCAGTAATCAGCAGCAGTAGTAACAGTCTTGCATTCTTATTGGATATTGGATTCAGAAGACCATTAAGTGCTCGCAGTAATCAGCAGCAGTGGTAACAGTCTTGCATTCTTGTCAGTTATTGGATGCCAAAGACCTTTAAGTGCTCGCAGTAATCAGCAGCTGTGGCAACAGTCTTGCATTCTTATTGGATATTGGATGCAGAAGACTATTAAGTGCTTGCAGTAATCAGCAGCAGTGGTAACAGTCTTGCATTCTTGTCAGTTATTGGATGCCAAAGACCTTTAAGTGCTCGCAGTAATCAGCAGCAGTGGGAACAGTCTTGCATTCTTGTCAGTTATTGGATGCCAAAGACCTTTAAGTGCTCGCAGTAATCAGCAGCAGTGGCAACAGTCTTGCATTCATATACGCTTTAGGATACCAAAGACCTTTAAGTGCTCACAGTAATCAGCCGCAGTGGCGACAGTCTTGCATTCTTATCGGTTATTGGATGCAGAAGACCTTTAAGTGCTCGCAGTAATCAGCCGCAGTGGGGACAGTCTTGCATTCTTGACAGACATTGGATACCAGAAACCTCTGACTGCTTCCTGTGTGCCTCACTCATGGTTACAGTCTTGCTCTCTTGCTGTCTTTTGAATGCCAATGACATGCGTGCTCCAGTTATCGCCAATGGCTGCTAGAATATTGCATATTTGGCAAGCATTTGATTTCAGTGAATTCTTGCGTTACATTGGGAGTCGAGTGCCTCTAAGCGGGTTACCGCTGCATTCTAGCGGTGGCTTGGCTGTTAAGTTATTTACTGTCACAATCACAGAATCACAAGTATACCAATGGTGCCACTCTGGGCACATCACGTGAACTTCAGTGACTCTGTCAGCAAAAATAGGAATCTATAGAAACAGAATGGGCACCAGTGATAAATGCAAAACAATCAGGAATTTAAACTCCAGAGCAGCAACTCTGCGCAGTATTTAAACCCTTTCCATTTTACAATCTGAGAGATCTTTTGAAAATCTCATTACCTGCTTTGGTACCTGCTTCCAAAATGTAAATTGCCAGAGTATTTTAAGTGGTGTTGCACACGGCACAAAATAAATAGCTCCATAGCAAGGTAGCATCCCTTAAAAGTAGGCCTTCGATGCGTAGAGGTCTGTGAGCAGCAATTCCCTAGAAATGCTTTAACTCACTAATAGAAACCCATTTCCTTGGCAGTAAAGATCACACACTGAGGCAAACAGGCCCATTTTCGCTTCTAATAGCAATATTCTCATCTGACCGGTGCATTAACTGACTATTAATGATCTGCCTACCAGGCATTATTGTTCAATTACAATAAAACTCCCACTGAGTGAAGGCATCATTATCGCTGGACACATTTTCAGTCCTGTTTTTTAGGTTGAGCCTCCCAGACCGCAGAGCTGTCTGGTTTTAAAAAGACCTACTTTCAACTTTCCAAGAACTTACAGTTCTGGAACAACATCCCTGTATCCATCAGGACCGAACCAACGCTGCTTCAATTTAGCAAAGAGTTGAAGTCTCACCTCTATAAAGAACACCACAGCGCGTTGCATTAACTATCCACAACACAGCTTCCTCTCTTCTTATGTGCTGACTTTACGCTTGTCTTTGACCATGTACAGTGCACCGCAGCCTTTTGGTTAGGTTTGCCCTATAGAAATACCATATACATACTTACAAGCTTACAGTGAACTTAAAGCCCGACCTCCCATTGATTACCATTGGTTCCCTGTTTGCCACTATCATTTGCTTGCTTCTTCTTAGATGGCTTATCTTGTCCATCTTGTGTTTGTCCCTCCTCTGTGTCCTTTCATTGCTCACTTTTAGGGAGCTACTTTTTTCTTTTTGCCTATGTGCTCCATGAGAGTGTACATGTTTTCAAGCTGTGTCTCCCTTGCATGCTTCTCTCCCTTGAGCTCAATTTTAATATCTCTCATTCATGTGCTTCTCTCCCCCATTCTCTACCCCCCGGCTCCATCTTGCTCTTGCTGTTGCCTGTCTTCCTTTGCTTCCGTACTGTTCTCTCCCTCCTGTGCGTCTTCCCCACCCTACTCGTTTTGCACTACCTCATGAGCTACTTTTCCCTTACACCCCACCTGCCACCCCAAAATGCTCCTACCAACCCATATTTTGTCATGCATTTATATTTGGAATGCCAGGCATCAAATTGCTTCAGGCTCTTCCACTTTAGGTATAGAAGAGATTATGCGCTTTTCATATTTTTTATTTTGTTTACCCATCCGCCTCATATCAATAAATAAAAAAATAGCACCCGCTTCACACACATGCATCACAACGCATGTGTGCACATACAAAATGCCGTGGCCGCCAATGCCTCAGCATAATGCATTTTTGCCTTTTGTTCATGCTGTACGGCATCAACCATGTCAATGCCTTTTCTTCATGCTGCACAGCTTGTACAAGACGAAGTGGCAGAGCCAACAGGTTTAGCCCACTAGACTGTGTGAGCTGTCTGTTGGCGAGAAGGCCTGTTGTCCACCTACAGTAAGCTTAGAGGCCGCCCATTCCTTACAATTGGTTGACTTTTTTGAATTCGAATTTGCTTGCTTTCATTTGTCAGCTTGAATGGGCTGCACTTCCTCTTCTTGTGTTCGTCCTTCTTGTGTTCACCCCACTCCTGGTGCATGAGCGCATTACTTGTGTCCTACCACTTCTCACTTTTGAAGAACATCGGGGCATATCATCAACAACCGGCGATAATTATCGCTAAGCGCACTTAGCGCTAGGATAATTATCGCCGTCTATTGCTTGTTTTTCTCGTGGAGATAGCGCTCTATCAGCGACGCTTATCTCCAGAGCGATAAAAATACCCGAGTTAGCTGTCAAATGTGCAATTATCGCTGGGATTCCAGCGATAATCGCACAACATTTGGCGCTACATTGTTGATAGGGCAGGGCATACTTAACCATGATATCCACCTTCCATTGGATATCATGGCTAAGTCAAACTAAAAGCAGGCGTAAGGAAAGTAGCGATAAGCGCGGTTAGCGCTACTTTTCTTATTGCTATGCTTGTTAGCGTGCCGATTAATAGTTGGAGAAATGTCAGTTAGCGACATTTCTCCAGTTATTTTCGGAGGGAACGCCCACTTTGCATCTCATTAGAGATGCAAAGGGAGGCGTAGGGAAAAGGGTGCTAACATGCGATTTTGCATGTTAGTACCCTATTGTTGATAGGGCGATAATTTTATCTCCGCCTTTTTGGCATTTAAAGCCAAAAAAGCGGAGATAAAGTCCTTGCTGATATGCCCCTCCTTCTTTTGTTTTAGTTAAGCACTCCGCAAAGTTACATGTGTTTTCCAGCTGTTTCCAATTTGGATCGGTAAATAAAGAGAAATAAGTGACAAAATGAGGCCGTTGAACACATCCTAGCACCTCATGCTGCACAGCATTGGGGATGCTGTACAGCATCACTAAAAACCATCTGTAAAGTCAATATGTCCCAATGGAGAGAACGATCTGCTTTGCCAATGCTTGTTTCTTTTACTTCTACTTACAGATCACCGCCGACTGATGGTGAGTTACACTTGATGGACGAGGCAGGGATGATTTTTTTAAACCTCTTGAACTATGCAACTCAGTGGTTCCAGCTCCATTATATCAACGAGATAGATGACGCGTTCGCGAGGCCCACGGAGATAGCGGGTAATTTCAGATTACAGTACGTGCTACAAATTACCAGTCGATGACTCTTTTGCGGAGGACGACGTGTTTTGGCCAGCCTGGGCTAAAGTTCGTAAATCTATGTGCCGGCACCCGTGAATGAACACTCTCTCATCTCACGGCGCAGGTATGGAAATAGCCTCACATACAAATGCAATCAGCCTCGGATCACGTCGCAAGCCACGGCAATCCTTTAAACTACAATAGCAACTCCCCGAGGCCGCACGGCTGCACTAATATTATTCCGCCACTCATTTTTCAGCTCTTTTCAGATTTTCTCGAAGGGCTGCTGAAGAGCCTCTTAAAATTCCCTTTGTTTGTAATCCCTCGGCTTGAAAAGGGAATGCATTAGACTGTTATGCATTTAATGTTGGTTTGTTACCATGAAACATTTACATGCTTTTCACCTGCTAACTTTCAGAAAACATTCCGAACTTAAACATGCATGTTGGTAAGTACCAAGGATGGGTAGAGATCAAACCATGCACCCTCAGAATTCTCATGCCCTTATAGTATAGGATGCTTCAATACATGGAATATCCAAAGAAGGGCTTGGGGGGACAGATCCATGCCAGATTTTCAAGAAATCTTTATTTAAATATTTTGTGTTTGTTGGAAAATGAGGCAGTATCTGTGAGGCCTGCACAAATAACATGACTACATTTGTCCTTCACTGGGAACCCACCACCCAATTGTAGCGACTGACTCTCAGAGGGTAGCGTCGCAGAGCAGTCTGAGGCTTACTCAAGGGAGGTGGTGTGGGCTAGTAATCGCCATTTGCAGGTGCGCAGAAATAACACTCAATAATTGATTGTCCAGTCTGTACTTTGCTTTATACAAGTAAGAGTACATTTATTAAACACACACACTACTCAATAGTATGTACCAATTTACAAATATACATAATCTGTTGGAATTTCTTTGTGACATTGCATAACATCTCCACCCCTCCAGCAGGGGGGGTGGGGTCTAGTACCACCACTCCCATGTATGCATATCATCTTGCCCCCAATGCAATTAGTTGAACCTAACCTGGAGCGAGGGCCCTGTGCACTGGCACCATCCCAGTTGCAACCCACCCCATTATCTCAACAAGCCTTAAAAATGGGTCACCCTGCCTTGGTGACACATATCCCTGACTGAGCATTTCCTACTGATCATGAAGTATACACCTCTACATCTTAAGGGCTAGCAGTCTGGGTTCTTCACCTAAGCGCAGCAGCAAGAATACATGTTTAAGCAACACTTGAGAATGACCGTACTCATCACATTTGTGGATCATTAGAATGCATTGCAATTACAGCCCCTAAAGGCATCACAGATGAAATCACAGGATTACGAATATATATACAGCCAGCCACCCTAGCAGGCATGTCGGGCAACATAACCCCACTTTGCTTATGATATCACCTTACACAGGTACTCCACATTACACATGTGACCTTCAGTCCCACTGGAAGAAATAACATTAGTAAAGGCACCACGGGTGCAATTACTCATCTTCACCTCCAGGGGATGCCCTTCTCCAGACACCCCCAACCTAGCATTTCACTACTTGAGGCAGTCCCTAATACACCCCCAGCTGTAGAACAAAAGTTCCAACCATGGGGATGCAGATGACTCCTTGCTGAGCCCTTGAGGGGTTATTCTTTTTAGTCCCCATGAGACTTAGGGAGGGACTTCTTCATGTGGTGCTGGGGAAGACTGCGTTGCTCCTGCAGCTCCCCCTGCACCCTGTCACACATATGGTGGTGACCCTGTCCTCCTGGGGCACCACAAGCAGAGATAATGCTGTTTGCCCTTGCAGGCCGGTCCTGGCCTGCAAGGCATTATGGGGCGATTCCTCTTCTTTCCTTGAACATCATAGCATCGGCTCTCCTGCTGAGTTGGGAAGAGCCGCGATGTGTGCCTCCGGCCTCCTCTGGGCATTGTTGGAAGGTCCGGTCTCACCCGGACACCCAGGTGAGTCGTACGGCTCGGGGAGCCCACCCCCGGCCGATCCGCTTGTCTTCGGGGGCGCGGTCCCACCCGGGCCCCTTGCACCCCTTTTTGATGTTCGCTGGGAGCCCGGTCCCACCCGGGCTCCCCGCAGTGTCCTCTCGGGTGCATGCCTTGGCGTTGGAGGGCAGCCCGGGGAGCCCACCCCCGGCTGCCCCCACCGGCTCCCCACCTAGCCAGCACCCTCGTGTGCTGCCGCAGTAGCCGGCATTTCTCTTCTGGTCCGCCTGCTCCAGCGGGCAAACACTGAGACTTCTGCCGGCCCAGCGAGGCCTCGGGGGAGTGCGACGTCACTCCCCCCTCCTTCCCACTAAGGAGGGGAGTGCAACGGCACTCCTCCCCCTCCTTCCAGCACTCGGGCCTGGAGATGGGGTCCCGGGCCCCCGACCATCCCAGGGTGGGATCCTGGCACCCCGCTGGGGGTCATCTTCACGGGGAGCACAACGGTGCTCCCCGGCTGTACTTCCTGGCGTGAGGGGGATTGTGCAACGGCGCGCCCCCCTCCCTTCCAGCGCCATCCTCCCCAGCACCATAATTTTCACTGGGAGCGTGACGGCGCACCCCGGCTTTGGTGGGGCCCGTAGTTGGGATCCCGCGCCCCTCTCCCTATTCCCAGGGGGATGCGACGGCGCTCCCCTGCCTCTGGTTTTGGCAGGGGCCAGGGTGGGTTCCTGGCACCCTGCGGGGGCATTTTTCATGGGGAGGGCGATGGCGCTCCCTGACTTTTCTTCTTTGGGAGGCAGCCCCCGGTACCTGTGCCCCCCCGGGGGCATTCTCTAAACCAGCGGCGGGGCCCCACGTGCTTCATCGTCGGTTGGCCACAGGTCGAAGTTCGCCTACCTTCTGGGGGACATATCTCGGCCCCCAGGGGTCCGATATTCCTGCTTTTGGCCTCTTCTTTCTCCTGGTGGCGCTCCCCAGCCACTGGGAGCACTCTCCTTCACCCTCTGGGCCTCTCAGATGGGGGATTCAGCAGGGAGCTGTCTTCACTGGCTCCCTGCGCCAGCCTTTTGCCTGGCTCTCCTCCTGGGCCTCTCTTCTTCCTGCGCAGAGGCCCCTGCTTCTACGCACTAGTCCTGGTCTCTTCTCCTGGCGCTGTTCAGGATCCTGGGACAGTCGGGGGTTCCTCCTTCCAACTGCCCATTGCACCAGGCTCCAGCACCCTCTGCCTCAGCAGACCGCACCACAGAGAGAGCTCCTCTTCCTGTGCAAGTTCTTTTAAGAAGTTGGGGAGGGGGCTGGCAGGAAGTCTGTGTTTGCCCTATCACACAGCGACACAGCACTTTCCTGCCCCTGCTCCCTCCTTCCTGCCCAGGCCTCTGGGTTTGTTCAAAATGGCGTTGTCCAGGGGTCTGCTGCCACATGGTCTCTGAGAGCCCCTTCCCCCCAGTGCTGCCTTCACCCAGGTGCAGCTTGGTGCCTGGCACCCAGTGACAGCTGCTGATGGAGTAGCCTGTAGCTCCACCTATCTTCTCTCCGTGGAGAGGAGGCCTTAGCTTGTGGAAGAAAGGTCATCAATCCAGGTTGCTGGGGTCAGCCCCCTGCCAGGCCCAGGTTATGAACTGACTCAGAGAAATATAACATTTCTGGATGACCCAAAAGCAGTACAAATATGACTTTGGACTCTGCAGAATACTTCTTCTCACATAGCTTACAGTGGACTTTGGTGTGTGTCTGGAATTTCTAGGCCCTAGGAAAGTAAAACTAGCCCATGTGCTCCCTATCCCCATAAGAGAATAATGGAATAAACACTGTAAAGCACACTGACGTCCCATGGCATGTTTCTTCCCACTGTACAAAGCCTATTCCATGTCACCACCCAATTCTGCATAAGTCCTGCAACACCATTCACTTGGTAGCTGCTCCTGGACTGCGCACGCCAGGAATCTGCCCCGCGCAGCTCACACACGTGTGCACACGCATGTACACATGTGTCTGCATGTAACCAGCCAGTGTCCCTTACTCCAGCAGCGGCCTAGTCAAGCTAGGGGGACACCAGTAAAATCCACATGCAGTCTCTTTCATCATGAGTTCACTGTGGGTGAGTCCCAACAGTAACAGCTCAACAAATAGGTGCTCAAAAAGCAAAACATCCGGGCGGCTCAGAGTGTCAGAACCACCTTCTAACAGTGTTCCTATGATTTATCTGGTTATGTGTTCCTTTCTGCCAAATTTGATCTCATTCCATCCAGCGGTTTGGGCTGCAGGCATGTCTAAAGACTCTATGGGAATTAACATGGAAAACACACTTATTTTGAACCCCCTTTTTCTCGGTCCCCTCTTAACGGATCATCCTGAAAGTTTCTATACACAACTAGAATTATCAGGGCACTTTTTGGGGAAAACTTTGTGAAGATTTGTCAACCTGCGCCAAAGATATAGGCAAGTCACAAAACACTTTTCCTATGGAAACATGGTCCTAACTATAACTACCTACTTGCTACTACACACACACGCAGAACTTCAATATACTTACTTTGCATGGTAAAGGCATTGTGTGGTAAAGGATGTGTGGTAATGACAGGTGAATCTGGACATGTATGTATATGGAGTATTTCCTACTCCAGTCCAGGTAGCCAATCATACATTCTTCACAAGTCTTGAAAATAAAACCAAAATGTCAATGGACATTTCATTGAAAATATGTTTACTGGCGTGGGCACATAGTGCCTTATATGCAAATGAAGGGCTTCAGGGTGTTGAGTGTGGAGTCCTGGACAGAAACGTTTCTACCACAGAAATGTTTGTCTGCGAAGCTTAGGCAGTGAAAAGTCACAAAAAATAGTGGATATTTTCTGCAGCTTGTATAAAAAAAAAATTGTACTAATTTGCCTACTTCTCCAGAAATATCTTTTGTCGGTTACTAAAAGTTACAGCAACATTTTATAGAAAACTCTCACCCTCAAGAGTTATTGTGGCAGATAACGGGTGCTTATATTTACCCAACACGTTGGTACTTATTTTAGCAACCTCGGTAGGATGCAGGGCTGAAAGGACCCATTAGGATCAAACCTACGACCATGGGATAAAAAAAGATCCCTCTCTGGAACGCCTTAGGCCTCTGAGCCATCAGGCCCAGCACACATCTGAGATCCCTCCGTGGAACACCTTAGGCCTCTGAGCCATCAGGCCCAGCACACATCTTCTTGGGAGAGAAGCTTAGACGCCTTTCGAAGCACTCGCCATTGCCTTGCATAACCTCATGACTCGATACAAAATGGAGGCAGCGGCGTCCCACAGGTAAGAAAGTTAACCTGTAGGTAAACTTTCTCTATGAGACCAGCATGTCTTCTCACTCTTCCAGAGAGTTGATAACCCACGCCGGCGTCTTGCATCTACAGAAAGAGAGTCACACATCTCCACCCTGCTAGAGTGGTGATTGCACGAGGGAGCCTGCCGAGGGAGCGGTGGGGCACAGTGTAAGGACCCTTCAGTGCACGGCAGCTCTTCCATCAAAAGCTGACCTTGGCCGAGAAACGGTACTGCCCCGTCCCCCCCTTTACATCCAAAGCCACGGGCTCTGACCGTTGAGCTTTGACCTTCCTAACAGGTCGTCCTGTGATGACGAATTCAGAACAAACAGGCCTTGCCGCTCGATTCAGCATTGTGACGCCACCCAATACAGTGTTTTTTTTTTCTTCAATTACAATTTTGCTGCATAATAATTGATGGTAATGTTGCGGGGCCACCAAATAGCCTCTCCCTTGGTGGAACCATAAAACAATGTGATGTTCTCTCCGCTGCTTAGGAAGAGCGCGCGTGCCTTGTATCACTTCCTGTATGGTCTTCACTAGTGACTGCTGTCCACGGTGCTGAATTGTGCCTCTGGTAAATCTCGCGTGATCTGCAGGTGTCAGCTGCTGTCCGTGGTGCTGTCCGTGGTGCTGATATAAAACCTGCCAGTCCACGGGAATCACCTGTTTCTCCACGTTACGTTTCTAAGGTGTTTAGCCCACTTCTTTTTGTTTTTGAAGTAGGGAACTGCGGGGAGAAGGAGAGTCTGCAGAATAGAAAAATAAATGTCTTTAATGTAGTTTAACGGGTGAAATCTGGCAACATCGCCTTGCTCGTTTTTGCCATTTTTGTGACTGGTGCATGTCATTTTCCCCTCTCTCGTCGATCGGATTTTCCATAATATGATTTTCTCCTGATGGTGGGGCACTGGAGACATATATGTGATAGGACGGATTAAAAGTTATTTGCTTGTGTTTTCATTAGGTGAACGGAAAATAACGCCTTGAAGCCATATTGTCTGTTTGGCCTCGTAGCACTAATGGCCTGATAGAGAAGCCATGACGTACAGAGATAACAGGCGAATCAGATCTTGTGATATCAGTCTAGTGACATTATTGATAGTGAACAGGTAACTGGTGTCTGAACCAGGGCGCTAGAGGCATGCAGGAAATATTTACGTAAAACTTGAGCTGGCTCAGCCATGATGTGAACACACAAACCCGACACACTCTGGGTTTATTGCTTTCTAAATGATGTGTAGCGACGAGGGCTTCATGTGGCCACAGTCACAGTGTGCGTCAAGTGACTGAGCTGCGAATTCTAGAATTTCTGAAATTAACCTTTCCCTTAAACTGAATCCTACTACATAAAAGAGCTTGCCGTTTTATAGCGCTTCCTGTGTTTTGTAAGACACAGATTTCAAGTCGTGCAGAGGGGAATTCCCCTGAAAGACACTCTCAAGTGGAATTACGCTCTGCGCATTTATAAGTGGGCCCTTGTTCCTGTCTGGAGGTCTCTTGTATATCCTTACATTTTAGTTTGTAGATTTAGATAGCGCGGCTTATCGCCCGTAAGGGTATCCAGGCGCTGTCCATGGGCTCAGGGAGATTACTTCATTTGCCCAACGCTGAGACTCAAACCCAGATCTCCAGCTCCTGAGTCGGCAGCTCTGGGTGCTGCGCCACATCCTCTCCCCTTCTGTATAGAAAGGTTGTGGCACCTCCTGGCACAGTGCTGACGTGTGCAGAGTTGAATGGTGGGTCCCTGCGGTTCTGGTGTCCACCTATCCAGGTAATTCACCTCCGTGGTGGCTTGATGTACCAGAGTCTGTCTTCTGCAAGGAGATAGCAGCAGGTCAGGTGCCACCCTGGTTTAAGCGCGGTCTGGGTTGATCAACCCAGTGCTCTGACTCGCCAGTCAGGTTTTCAGCATGTTAATGTCTGTGGATATTATTCCATATCTGTTTGTCCTTTCGAAATTAGGAGTTTGCAAAAAATTTGTAATTTGCTTTCGCGTAATTTTGTAAACTTTTGAGAAAAATACTCGAAAATAGATAAGGCAAATCCGTCATTTAGTGCTATATTTTCACACCAATTGCATTACTGTGGCAATGCGAGGATGCATTTCACCCCAAAAAGAAAACACGAAAATCAACAATTGTTCTGAACAGCAGCAGCTCGCCATCTGGTTGTTCATGTTCTTCTTGTGTTCCCACTCTAGAATTTTGTGAATCACGCATCATAATTACGCAACGTGGCATAACGGTGTAATTTTGTTGAATTTCACTTAGCAAGCCTGACGCCAAATTCTAAAAATTACACGAATTACACCGACATAGTTTACATTTCGTCCCGGCCTATTTGACCTCCCAACTGCATATTGCATAACTGTGGACTGACATGGGGTCCATATTTTAAATCATATGAAACATACGAACATAGTGTCAAGAGTCTGTCAGCAAAGATTTGACTTCAGAATTCAATACTCCCCAGTGCTCGAGAATATATATTATATATATACATACATACATACATACATACACACACGCACGCACGTACACACACACACACACACACACACACACACACACACACACTTACTGGAAGCGCCAATACACTTTCTTTTGGTGGTATGAAGCACACAGCGAAAATATTACAATCCACAACAAAAAACTGTATTTTAGCTGGAGAGTAATACCTCATCGACATGGACCTCCAGTGTGCTATACATGCGCATCTCATGTAAACTGCATCAAAGTGCACATTATTCGTGTTTGCTCCAACCTGGCCTTGTGGTAAATTCGGACCATTGTCTGCTCCTGCCTTCTCCCTCCTGGCCCTCTTCCATTCCCTGTGCCCATGCCGAGTCACCTATTTGCATGGCATATACCAGAGGAATGTAATAGCCGGCAGGTGTGAAAGTGACCACCTGGGACAAACCCTTGCTTCCCTGGCTCCCTAGTACCATAGCTTTATATTCTCCGTTGATGTAAAAGTCTAAGATATTTTGAAATGGAAAATCATATTTTTAATAGGGTAAGAACTTGATAAAGTTTCTGAATAGCTTCGAGAAGGAGAGCCTTCGTTACAAAATGCTTATAGACAATTGGACCATTTCTGCAGCCGTTGGCCAAGGACTTTGGCCACAGTATCTGTACAAAAACATAAAAGTAATCAATATGTAGCTTGGAAGGAAGCAGGGCCTGTCAACCACCCAGGGTGATCACTGATCCAGGACATTGCAGACACTCTCTCCAGTCTGGAGATTGTCAGCCCCCAATCATTGTTTGCACGCGTTACTCTAATTAGTTTAAAGGGGGCAAAACAGGACCACAACATGAAGAATGGTTTAGGTAACAGAATATTCTAGGACTGGAGAAAACATCTGCATGGTGCTGGAGGGGGGTGGTCACCCTACCACCACCTTATGTGTGGTCCCTCACTATGTCTACATAGGCGATTTAAAAAAAAACAAATCGACAAATTGGAAAGAGAACGGAATATGGATCCTAACAAGAACTGAAGACTGATTGAGGGTACAGTTAGAACTGTGAGTGAAAGAGGCGCCTTTGGATAAGATACAGTGCACTTTGCAGTGCATCCCTAGTTCAAGGCTGATAGATTTCATCCCTAAAGCTGTGTAAAGAAACAAAATGGCGGCTGCTTCTGTACTTCTTGCTGTGTAGAGTCTGACTCCTGGCGGTCCTCTTTGGCATTTGCGTCCTACAGTTTTTCATAAGTGTAAATTAACATTGCACGACATTAGTGCACTGGCGTATAGATTCGTGTGCACAGAAGGAGGCAATGGTATCGCCATTCCTGGATGAGAGAAGTGATGCCCTGACACTGATGTGGAGCAAGACAGACACCAGTTTGTGTTTGAATTTCTCTAATTTATATCACTAAATACAAATATACATTTTATGGTTCATATCAATCCAGTTTAGTAAATGTATTAGCTGGAGTACTTTGATGGGCAGTTTATACATTATATCTATTTACTTTTTGTTTTTATTTCAATTTTACTGTTTATATTTTTTTTAGAAAACATTACCAGCTCTATCGTGAAAATTAAATTAAAAATGCACTGAAAAATAAAGAACTACGGTCGGCCAGAGCAAATTCGCTGCTAGATACATAAGGGCACACTGTCCCTAATTGTGCACCAGTATGCCTGAAAGGCACGCAAATGGTTTTGTAAGACTAAGAGCTAAACCGAAGACACACAGGACTCTTTGCACAGAGGCGGGTTACACCGAAGACACACAGGACTCTGCTCAGAGGCTGGTTGAACCGAAGACACACAGGACTCTTTGCACAGAGGCGGGTTACACCGAAGACACACAGGACTCTGCTCAGAGGCTTGTTGAAGCGAAGACACACAGGACTCTTTGCACAGAGGCAGTGTAAACTGAAGACACACATAACTCTGCGCAGACGCAGGTTGTACCGAAGACACACAGGACTCGTTGCACAAAGGCAGGGTAAACCGAAGACACACAGGACTCTTTACACTGAGGCAGGGCAAACCGAAGACACAAAGGACTCTTTACACGGAGGCAGCGTAAACCAAAGACACAATGACTCTTTGCACAGAGGTGGGGTAAACCAAAGACACAAAGGGCTCTTTGCACAGAGGCGGGTTACACCGAAGACACACAGGACTCTTTGCATAGAGGCATGAAAAACCGAAGACACAGGAATCTCTGCAGAGGACCGGGGGGTCTACAGACCCCCCGGACCCCGATCCCAGTTCAGCGACTCCATCCCCGACTTCATCAGCACGCACGCCCTGACCTCCACCGACTACATCCTCCTCAGAGACCTGAACTTTCACCTTGAGAACAACAACGACAGCAACTCGACAACCCTGATCGATAACCTCGCCAACCTCAGACTGAGGCAACTCATCACAACGCCTACCCACTCCGCTGGACACATGCTCGACCCCGTCTTCTCCTCAAGCCCTCATGTCTCCTTCAGCCACACCACCGAACTCCTCTGGACCAACCACCGCTGCATCCACTTCACCTTCTAGAAACCCACCACACACCACCTCACCCAACAGATCCCTCACCGCTGCTGGAGCAAAATCATCGAAGACCAACTACATGCAAACCTCGCTCTCAGACCACCCACCGAACCCTCCAACACCGATGACGCTGCCCGCAGCCTCAGACGCTGGATCAACGACTGTGCCAAGACCCTCGTCCTGCTGAAGAAACCCCCCCACAGACACACCAGCAAGAGGGCCAGCTGGTTCACCCCAGATCTCCTAGCCTCCAAGTGAGCCTGCCGGAAACTAGAGAAGAAATGGCACAGCGAACAGACTCTGGACAGCCACGCAGCCCACAAGGATGCCACCCGCAACCACCATCACCTCATCAGGGCTGCCAAGAGGACCTCCTTCAAAGACCGCCTCGACAACAATGCACACAACAGCAAGGAACTCTTCAACATCGTGAAGGAACTCTCTAACTCCAGCTCCAACACCAACAACATCCCGCTGTCGCAAGCCCTGTGCGACTCCCTCGCCACTTTTTTCCACCGCAAGATAGCAGACATCCACGACAGCTTCAACACCCAGACAGCCCCAACAGACAGCACACCATCGACCACGACCCCCTGCTAGCCTGGGCCAGCATCAGCGTTGATGACACCATCAAGACCATGAGCACAATCAACTCCGGCTCCCCGTCAGACCCATTCCCACACCACATCTTCAACAAAGCCAGCAGCTCCATCGCACCTCACCTGCGCAACATCATCAATCTCTCCCTCGAGACTGCGACCTTCCCAGAGAGCTGGAAACACGCCGAAATTAACGCTCTACTCAAAAAACCCAAGGCAGACCCTAGAGACCTCAAAAACGTCCGGCCCATCTCTCTGCTCCCGTTCCCGGCCAAGGTCATCGACAAGATCGTCAACAGACAGCTAACCCGATACCTCGAAGAAAACAGAATCCTGGAACCTTCCCAGTCAGGGTTCCGCAGCAATCACAGCACTGAGACCGCCCTCATCGCCACCACCGATGACATCAGGACCCTGCTGGACAATGGTGAGAAATCGCAGCCCTCATCCTCCTGAACCTCTCCGCCACCTTCGACACCGTCTGCCAGCGCACACTACGTGCACGCCTCCACGCCGTAGGGATCCGAGACAAAGCTCTGGAATGGGCAACCTCCTTCCTCTCCGGCAGAACCCAGAGCGTCCGCCTCCCCCATTCCGATCCAAAGCCTCCGAGATCACCTGCGGCGTACCCCAGGAATCTTACCTCAGCCCGACAAAGTTCAACATTTACATGGCCCCGCTCGCACACGTCGCCCGACAGCACGGCCTCAACATAATCTCCTACGCCGACGACACTCCACTTATCCTCTCCCTCACCAAGGACCCCATCACCACCAATGCCAACCTCCACGAAGGAATAAAGGCCGTCACCGACTGGATGAAGATCAGCCGACTGAAGCTGAACACGGATAAAATGGAGGCCCTCATCCTCGGCTCCAACCCTTCAGCCTGGGACGACTCCTGGTGGCCGACAGCACTGGGGGCAGCCCCGACACCCACCGACCACACACGCAACCTGGGAAACATCCTCAACTCAACGCTTTCCATGACCAAGCAAGTCAACGCCGTCTCCTCCTCCTGCTTCAACACCCTCTGCATGCTCCGCAAGATCTACAGGTGGATCCCGACAGATACAAGAAGAACAGTCACCCAGGCCCTCGTCAGCAGCAGACTCGACTATGGAAACGCCCTCTACGTGGGAGCCCCGACCAAGCTCATCAAACGACTGCAACGCATCCAAAACGCCTCGGCACGACTGATCCTCGACGTACCACGCCACGGCCACATCACCCCCCACCTGAGAAACCTGCACTGGCTGCCCGTCAACAAGAGGATATCCTTCAAGCTCCTCATCCACGCACACAAGGCACTCCACAAGACCGGCCCAGCCTACCTCAACAGACGACTTTCCTTCTACATCCCCAACCGCCAGCTCCGCTCCGCCGACCTCGCACTCGCCACCGTCCCGCGCATCCAAAGAACAACCACCGGCGGGAGATCCTTCTCCCACCTCGCCGCCAAGACCTGGAACACTCTCCCACTGAACCTACAACAGACCCAAGACCTGCTGACCTTCAGGAGGCTAATCAAGACCTGGCTGTTCGATCAGTAGCGGCCCCCCTCCCAGCGCCTTGAGACCCTCATGGGTATGTAGTGCGCTTTCCAAATGTTTGATTGATTGATTGATTGATTGATTGCAGAGAGGCAGGTTGAACCGAAGACACACAGCACTCTTTGCACAGAAGCAGGACAAACCGAAGACACACTGCACTCTTTGCACAGAGGCAGGTTCAATCGTAGACACACAGAACTCTGCACAGAGGCAGGTTGTACCAAAGACACACAGGATTCTTTGCACAGAGGCAGGGTAAACCGAACACCCACAGCACTCTTTGCACAGAGGCAGTTTAAACTGAAGACACACAGAACCTTGCACAGAGGCAGGGTAAACCGAAGACACACAGGAATTTCTGCACAGAGGTAGGTTGAACCGAAGACACACAGCACTCTTTGCACAGAGGCAGGACAAACCGAAGACATACAGCACTCTTTGCACAGAGGCAGGTCGTACCGAAGACACACAGAACTCTGCACAGAGGCAGGTTGTAGCGAAGACACACAGGATTTTTTGCACAGAGGCAGGCTAAACTGAAGACACACATGGGCCTTTGTACAAAGACAGGTAGACACCTTTGCAAGTTGTTTGGGGGCGGGGAGATCTGAGATATTAATCTGCCCGCCTGGCCGTCCCCAGCGTGCAGTTGCGCGGCTCAGTAGCATGTACGTGCATTAGCGTTGTGGTGTTCTCGCGGATTAACACAATTGGTTTCATAAGCCTATGGAGAGCAGTGCTTAAGTTGTGCTCTTTAATGTATACCTTTTTACAGATAGCCATTCAATAACGCATCGATCCCTCCGCTGGCACGCTCAGGCTTTACACCGCCCTCCCTCTTGGTTCTCCCTACTCTGGGCCGTGTGTGGTTGTGGTGTCTCCTTTGGTGTGTCGGCGCAGCCGGCTTACAGCCTCAGCTTAGAGCAGGCGCTTCTCACAGCAGGCGCAGATACACGTCTGGCGCCCGAGCAAGGCTACGTGCACGTGCGTGATCGCGTCACAGAATGACAGGTCAGACAAACTTGTTCGGGCACGTCGGACTCACTAAAGGATGCTGGTCACATGAAGGCTGGTCTGGCGACTCTGGCGCCATCTCCCGCAGCTCTGCCACCCGCCATCTGCGCCACTCACGCTGCGCAGGCGTGGGCTCTCGCGCCACCCTCTTGTCAGCAAGCAGACACGTCACTGTGACGTCCTAGCCACAAGATTTTGAGGCACATGCTGCCGCGCGACACTAATGTCACTGGAGGTAGGCTACGGGAACCGATAGGAAATGAGGCAAATTAACCTCCATAATATAACCTTTTACAACATACTCTTGCTGTGGCCGACCCTCTGAAACAGCTGCAGCTCTCACTGATGCCCACAAATCACCCCTAAACTTAATGTGTTGAGCGCCCCTCCCCCTCCTGCTAATTGGCATGGGAAGGGCCCAGGCCCGGCATTCATTCCTCAGACAGTCACAGGGTCTGGGAAGAGGGCAGTGACACCTTCAATGCTCACTTTGTCCATATGCCGGACTCTCCCATTTGGAAATTAATATCCAAGAAGACAAACCTTTAGGACACCACGTGGGAACAAGTGAAGATCAGGAATAGACTATTATAGACCTGCAGTCCAGAGACACCGAGGCTGCAAGAGTCCTGCCACACAGAGAGGGCCCGGTGAAAGCAATGATGGCCAAAAAGAAGCTTGGTATGACTGCCAGAAAACTGTAGATGCCAAGGCAATGGATTCCACACCAGAAGACAATGACGCGTTAGTCTAACTCCTCCGGAGCATTTTCGTTTAGTTGAGGAGGAACTTGTAAGCACATGGATGATTTCACATTGATACAGGCCCATATGAAGCAACATCATTGTTTATGTGCTATGTCATGTTAGGCCATATCATGACGCGTCAAGCTATGTTAATGGAAGTCCCATGGGCACGTCTGTCTCTGCTTCGCGCTCCTAATGCTTGAGGGCTCTCTGAGTTGTGCAACCCTGACCCAGGGTGTGCTTTAGTGCACAATCTCAGCTCTCTGAGGGTTCATGGCTGCATGGTCTCCAGAAGGCTTACAAGCCATGTCGCAGCAGAGGTAGGTGAGTATATACAATGCGCACTCGTCTCTCAGTGATCATAGACACGCAGATGTTACGCGGAGGGCTCAAGGAGCAGGCCTATGGTAGGATGACTTGGTGAGTAAATATGGAGCTGAAAGTGAAACACTGCAGTACTGGGGTGGGTGTGCGCATGCAGGACGGAGGATAGCTAGAGACAGGGGAATGGAAGACTTCCAGCATGCATTGCGATTGGCTGGATAGAAGGTATTGGGAGTTTGGTGTTGCCAGGTTATTCAGGTTTTGCATGGTGGTAGATGTGAGAAAATGGCATAGTATGTGGGAATAGTGAGGGTCCGTATTTAGCGGTGCCATGCAATCAGCGTGTGCATTCTGGCTGATGAAGAGGACGGTGGGTATTACAAGCTTTTATCCTACCAGTCAGAGTAAACATTGGATTCCCTGGGCAGTAACCGAAATGTTGCGGAGGGTCATCATTGCCTGCACAGTACCTCCGAGTATTCTCTGACTGATTCCACTGTCTATCAATCTGTGTCTCCCTCTCCTTCCCAGCCTCTCTCATTTACTCTTTCTCATCCTCAATGCACCTTTCAGTCATTCTCAGTCCAGCTGTCAGCTTCTCTCTCAAGCCCCCTTCACGTTGACATTCTGTCTGTCAGTCTGTCTCACTCTAATTTTCCTCTCCTGTCACTTCCTCTCTATCTCATTTACCCTTTCACATTCCTTCTCCTCCTCTGCCTCATTCGGTCCTCCAGCCTCCCGCACACCATCTGAGGTCCTGCCGCTTCACTTGTGAACCGAGGAGGAGGAGACATGTTATTAATGTCGGTCTCAGCCTCGTCTGGCAGCTCTGGTTGCTCATGTTCAGGGTCTGGTGGATTGGTTAGCCTCACACCGTAGACCAGGGTTCTCCAAAGTTGGTCTTGGAGGGCTGGATCCATGCCTGATTTTTAAGATAACTATATTTATCTAAATGGGGATATGCAAAAAATCTGGCATGGACCGACTTTGGAGAGCTCTACTATGGAGGGCTAAATCAGATTAGAAATGGGGAATGAAAAGTGCAGGCCTCCTGTAGGGCGCCATAGAAGATGGTCTCCTGGGCCAGAAGTACCAGCGGGTTCTACAATGATCATCGTTGGTGTGATTGTCAAAGAGTTCTACTTGAGATAAGTGCTGTTTAAGAGTTATTGGAGACCTTTACTGCTGTGCAGGCTGTGTGTGACTGTGCAGTTGGTCTGTGAGGTATGTTCTGTGGCAGGCGCGCAACACCCATTGGGCTCACCGGGCTTCAGCCCCCCCCCCGTCATGTGCGTCAGCCCGGCTGAGATAGCCTCGCGGGCTGGCGTCCGTCTAATTGCAGCCGCACCCGAGTACTTAATAGGTCTTTAAAAGACCATTTACTCGTTAATGAGGCTTTTGTTGTGTGTTCACCCCTTCTTACAGCCACTCTGCCTATGGCTGGAAGACTTAGCCCCCCCGAAATCTTTTTCAGCCCCCCCCCGAAATCTTTTTCAGCCCCCCCCCGAAATTTTGCTCTAGTTGCCCGCCTGTTCTGTGGTGCTGGGTACATGGAGACCTGTGGTACAAGGTCAGTGCTTGGTTCTCTGTCCGCAAGTTGTGTTGAGAAGTGCTGTTGAGCGGCACCATGTAGCAGTCGTCATGGCCCTTGATGCTGTATTGATGTCATGAGGTTGCAGTACTGGCGTGTCTAGTATGTTCTGTTGTTTTGGAAGAGGTAGGTGTTGATATGCAGGATTAGAAGTCTATACCTCTCATTCCAGGTTTGTATTACATGCAATGCGGTAAATGGATAACGTTTAACCCCTTAAAGTATTCCCAGCAGTTTTACATGAAGAAAGGACATATTATCACTTGCCACATAGTGAACACAATATCTGCTGCATCATTTCTGGATTTCAACACATTTTGTTTCAACGTCAAAAACATCAAAATGTGCTAACAGCGCTGCACGTTGAATGCACCACATTTCAGAGCGCCTTGAAAACAACATCCTTCTGTCTTCTGTCATCTGTTGATTGTTCGTTTTAAGCAATAAATGGATAGATATTTTGTCTCCGTGGTAATTTTTTCCCCCAAGGAAGGACTAAGGAAGGGCTGCTGGATGCAATAAGAACCATTTTATAGTTCAGTGTAATTCAGATAGGGTGGATCGAATGATTCCTTTGTTTGACATAACATGTTTTCTTCCACTACTCATTCCACTTCTTTGCTAGACCTGTCAGCCCTGTGCTGGTCTCCCCCACCTTCCTTTTGCTTTCCTCATTCACTTTTTCTGACCTCGTTTTTGCTGGTTTTAGGACTCTGCACACATTACCATGACGTGCTATAGTGCTTGTGCTGTCTTCTCCAAACATGGTAATATTGGCTTACCCCCATTTGGCATATTTAATTTACTTATAAGTCCCCCAGTAAAGTGGCACTACCTGTGCCCAGGGCCTGTAAATGGAATGCTACCAGTAGATCTGCAGCACTGATTGTGCCACCCACTTAGGTAGCCCATTAGCCCTTTCTCAGGCCTGCCATTGCAGAGCCTATGTGAGCAGTTTTAACCTGCCATTTCGACCTGAGTAAAAGAAACATTTTTCCAGGCTAAACCTTACTTTTTAATACACGTAAGTCATCCCTAGGGAAGGCCCTGGACAGCCCAGAGGGCAGGGTGCAATGTATTTAAAAAAGTAGGACATGTACTTTTAAGTTTTACATGTCCTGATAATGAAAAACTCTGAACTGTGTTTTTCATTACTGCAAGGCCTATCTCTCCCTCAATATAACAATGGTGTTTCCTTGTTGCATTTTATAAGTGCAATTTCCAAATGGTAACAGTTAACAGGTCATGTTTGGTGTCTCTGGATTCCTAATTTAAAATCCTAATATGATGAAGTTGGATTTTAAATTGCAATTCTGAAAATTCCACTTTTAGAAAGTTCGCATTTTCTTGCTTTAGCCATTTGGTGCCTTCAGCCTGTCGCTGGTCACATAATTAGGTGTAGGTGACAGTTGGGTTTGATGTATTCCTTGTAGACAGCCACATACAATAGGAGCTTAGGTGTGACTGGATGGGCCAGCACTGGCAGGATTGGAGGGACACAGCCTCACTTACACCTGAATAGAACGTGTGCTGTCTTCACACAAAGGGCCCAACAACCCTGTATTGTCACTCCAGCCAGCTTGGCACCACAGCAGGGGAGGCAGGGGATTCAGGGGATTCCATGCACTTCAAAGCCACTGTCCAAGAGCTTCTCCCACCTTCCAGAACCAGGGCACCAGGGTAAAAAAGTTGGACCTCAGACATCACCACTTCAGAACAATTCTGGACCTGTGGATACTCTGCCAGGAAGAAGGACTGCTATGCTGTTGAAGAACTAGCACTCTTCTGGACTCCTGCTTTGCTGTGCTGACCAGCTGCCAACTTGCCCTCTTGCCTGGGTGAGAAGGACTGGACCTGAATCTCTTGAACCCAGAACCCAGAGTGACCCTAAGGTCTCGTTGACTGGCCTCCTGATCTGAAGACTCAGGGACACAACAGGCTTCCAAAAACCTTGCATCTGCACCTGGACTCTGCCATCTGTGAGTCTACCCTGCCAATAATGGCACCACAGTCCGGAGCCCTGGGAAGTGGGCCTAAGGTGCACTACCAGTCTGTGGATCCAGTGGAACCAACGCATCTAGTCTGCTGCATGGCGTAAACCTGAGTAGAACCTCACATCCCCGCTGCTGAGTGGATTGGACCCATCACAAAGACTTGGATCGCTCCCGCAGCAAGCGTCGCCTTCGGAACTGCCACTGTGTGACACTTCCGCAGCACAGGCCCTCGCATCTCTCATTGACAGCAGCCTCAACGACGACGACAGATTCTGCATCGCAGCCTCAGAACCGACGCATTGCCCTAACTGTGTGCTGCATCATCAATAACCGGACTATGCATCGACAGCACTGTCTACGGGATTCTCGATGTCAACAAAACAGAACCTCGCACCGCAGCCTCGGCGCATCTCAGAACTGATGCATCGTCTCGGCTGCGTGACTTATCTTTGACGTGGATCCACTCAACACTTCTCAAACCAGGATTATAGGTACTTTTGTTCAGCAGGCCTGACTGGGTCCCGATAGCCGACCCATACTCCTTTGTGGTCAGCCTGAATGGTCCGGCCGTGACAAGGTATCCACTGTTGGCGCTTTATGCTTTTTGGAGCTATTTTCTTTATAAACTTTAAAATCAATATCCTCGGTTCTACTGATTGAGTTTTTATCATTTTAGTCTTGTTTTATTTATTAAAAATGACTCTTTTTTTCTAACGCTTTTATGTGCTCCTTTTGTGGTGTTTTCACTGTGTTACTGCTTGAAGTTTTGCAAAACTACTTTACAGATTGCCTCTAAGTTAAGCCTGACTGTTCTGTGCCAAGCTACCAGTGGGTTAATTACAGATTAATTTGGGGTTTGCTTGTACCCTACCCTGACAAGGATTGTGGTTGCTGCTTGACCAGTGTTCATTTACCAGTCAACAAGAAATCCAACTTCTTAATTCTACTTTACGCCACTGTTCTTAAGGCATGAGTAATTCAAAAGAACACTCAAAGTTAAAAAAAAAATGAAAATTCTCTTGAATCCTATACATAACAGTTAGAAACGTATTTAGGAAACTTGAGCAATACTGTTCTTTGTGCCCATTTCCTATTGTCCAGGAGAGTTCCTAGAAGGCCTACAGTACCAAGATAAAATGAACTCTCAACTGTAGTTATCTTTTAAAACGTATTTTGAATGTTCAGAATAAAAGTAGAATACCTTTTCTTACACAATGTGTGTACATACAGGCGTATTTTCTGCTGAGTGCAGAAATTGCCTATCTTTTACACAAAATGTACCCCAGAAGTTAGATGGTGCAGTTTTCATCAAATGGCATTTTAGTGCTTCACTCAGAGTCAAAATTATAAATTGTTTCAGCAAATTATATTTTCAATGGCATCTACTGTGTCTAGCTTTCATTCTCAATAGACTTTTCTATTTCTTTAGCATTGGGATCCACTTTGTACCAATGCATATTAAAGTGAAAAAAAATTGCTGATGATTATGCACAGAATGTACCATATCATTATCCTTAAATTGCCTATATGGAAAGCATACTTTGTTTTGTATGCTACATAATTAACTCAACCCTGCCACATATTTTGGTCCTCCTGTGCCTCATAATTCCAGTGGTCCAATCTATGGAGTAGAACATGCTCTACAGACTTCAAGTATGTCACGCTGAAGTAACCGCTTCACAATACACATCTATGGGCATGCAAACACTGAGAATTGGCTCATGATGTGCCTGGTCTGCTACAAAACTCCAAAGTTAATAAATACGACTTTCTATAGGCAGTTTTGATAAATCTTTTGACCCACTAAAAGATGACCCATAGACTTCAATGGAGAATGCTAAACTCACTGTGCAGCTTATCCACATTCCACCACATGCGCGGCACTCGACGACTGTTGGGCCCAATCAAGGATAAAGCATGGCCACCGACATTACTGCGATGTGCCTTGGCTGCAAACCAATGGTATTAAAACAGAGAAGGGGCGCAGTAGTAGAAATCCCTCGCACTCAAGGACATTGCTTAATGGCCCCGGATACGCCCACCAATTCCTACCTGCGCTGCTAGTAGTTTAGACACCAGCTATTGCCGCCAAGGTCACACACGTGTTATTGCTTGCCTTCAAAACAACTTTTTTTCTAGACTTACATTTCTTTGATGAAACCTTTTTCAAAGATTAACATTGACGACTGTGTAGACCTTTTGGAATTTGAGAACATTTCTGATCAATTCATTTGCTCTTTAGGGCTGGATAAATGTCAGGGATGTATCTGTTTACGTTTACAATGATGTTATGTTATCAATATCTCTAGAGAGGGCGTATATTAATGTTCCTTGGCACTATAGAATAAGGATAAACATTACATATAGTGAAAATGACAGGTAGCTAAAAACCGTATGACATCGACTTTTTTTTCCATAAAACATACTTTTCAAAGTTTTAAAGAAAGCATCTCAGAGTTTTCATCTTTCTGAGATCAGTGGATAAAATATTTGACTGGTGAATGCTAATGAGATGTTTCAGTGGGTTCCCTATATCATGGAATTCTAGCTGATTAATGATAGTAAGATACATCATTGGGTTACTACTTCAATGCCTCAGTTGGATTACACCAGTGATATGTATCACTGGCTTCATTTCAGTGAGATACCACAGTGAACTGATGTTGAGACATAATCGCATTGGGTTAATGCCAATCAGTTGGGTGAGTGAGTCAAGGGCAGACATTAAAATGACTGGGTTAGGGCCAGTAATCTGTGCCACTGGATAAATACGAGTCTGTGAGTTAATGAGAGTGAAGTAAGATTAAACTACACCTTTGGATTCAGAGGGCCATGCATTGTTTTTTGTTTTTAGATGGATAAAATGCACACTAATCAGTTGAGCATAGTGTCACTAGTTGGCTAGTCATGTGACTTTTTGTGTTTTAGTAATGTAATGTAAATGTAATGTAATGTAATGTAAATATGCATTTGTTAAGCGCAAACTGTCGCTCCGCAAGGAGCCTCCTGGTGCTGGGGAATAGGCAAAGGGAGAGTCAGTAGGAATTCAGCCTGAGATCTGATTAGATTAACGCGAAACAGTGGGTATCGGGGATATTATATATCCATGTTTTTAGTGCCTTCCTAAAAAGGGATTCCGATTCCTGTAGTCTTAGGTAGATCGGAAGTGCGTTCCAGGCTTTAGATCCCAGGACGGCTACAGTTTTACCTCCCTTTGTGGATCGTTTGAAGGTGGGTGGTCTCAGTAGGTTAGCTGTAGACGACCTAAGAGTCCTGACGGTGGTATAAGGGGAGAATCGTGCTGAGAGGTAGCTAGGTCCAGCCTTGCGCATGGCTCTATGAGTGGTTATAAGAATCTTAAAGAGGATTCTCTTATGGATTGGAAGCCAATGCAGGGTTTTAAGTGCAGCGGAGGCCGATGCTCCGCGAAGGAGTTGAAGAACAAGTAAAAAGCCATTGATTTACTGTTTCTGTAAATATTTGTATTGTTAGCATAATTACTTCATCTGCCATCAGCTGTTTCCGAATGTGACTCTCTTTGTTTGTTCTTTTGGTCTTAGCCAATCAATACTATGTTTTCAAGCACAATGCAACCATGACCGTCTATGGTAGACCATGTATAGAGTTAGAACCACAGGTGAGCATGATGGGACCCGAAACAGAGAAACAGGAGCCTTTCAATGGAGCTCTGCAAACACAGCGAATGAAAAATCGCCGAAATATTTTTTGGGGAGGATACAACTTTCTGTACATTTTTTGCAAGATAAGTCCCCCACTTCAAGTTGGTTTTTGCAGAGAAGTTTCTGCACAAAAACCACCTCAGCCGCATTTTCTCGTAAATTACTTTTCTTAAAATATTTCAACCTTGATGAAGGTTGCAAAGTAAAAACAAAAAAGAAATTACAGACTCACAGAGGAAAATGTTAACAAATTCACAAATGCCACTAGGTCTGCTGTCAGGTATCTGGATGGAGCCCAGATTGCGCACTATGTGCAGATATTTTGTAAAAATATATATGGCTGAGGTCCCAAAACTTTACTCCGAGCTGTTGTGCCCTCGACACTGCAGTTTGCGGCATGCTTATATAAGCCTCACATTTCAAAAAGATATTTTTATCCTAATTGCATTCCCACAAGGCTGCCTCCATGCACTCAACAAACAGTGTTTCTTAGTTACCTGACACTATTGAATGCAAATGGATGAGCGTTTTCACACATTACACAACCCAAAGTGGGTTCTAGGATTCACAACTTTACAGTTGCTAATGGGAATCCATTGTCAATCCAATAGGTGTTAATGGGTGTTGTTGTGTTATTGTGAGCTGTGATAGCCTTCGGTGACGCGTGGTTTTCTAGCAAAGCTCAATAGATATCCCTCCCACCAACCAGAGAAGATGTTTTTTTTTTTTTGCTTTATGCTAATATTGTGCTAAAATCAGCTTTTTCTCAGAAACTCAGATCAGTTTCTGCTAAATGCTAATGTCCCTTCTTGAGCCAGATGCTCAGGGTTTTCAAAAACTAGCTGGTGGGATGGAGACAGGACACAGAGGTACCAGTGATATATGTGTTACCTCTATTCATCTTAGGACTTGGTGATAATACTTAAGAATTCTCTGCTCACTGTGATCCGGAAGCCACAGCACACACAGAGATACATTCTGAAACCTTTCCTGGTCTACAGTCCCATCTGCCCACAGATACAGCACACGTTACAGCAGAAACTTGATAAAAGAACATTCTGGGGCATACTTACAAACCCCTATCGCCATCGGCGATAAGGGCCTCGCCTTATTTACAAGGCAGCGTTAAGCCACTTAATGTGGTTTAACGCAGCCTTCTAAATAAGGCCCCTTTTCACGCTATGTTTAGCATGAAAGGGGAGGGGAATGGGTGTTGCTGTGTGTGTGCCACCGCAACACCCATTGAGTCTGACGCTGCCTCCTATTTACAAGGGAGGTGTAAATAGGAGGCAGCGCCAGAATTAAGACCAGGGAAAAGCTGATCTGACCCATGCGCAATGAGGAGAAATGTTTAATTTCTCCTCGTTTTTGCTGTTTTCATGTGTGCTGTGTTGTGCAGTACACATGAAAACAGCAAAAGACCAATGATTGTTTATGTACAGGAAGGTCCCCCTTCCAGCACATAAACAATACTTTTTAAAAAAAATGCTGTTTTGCAACTTCTGTGTGTGCTGGATTAAGCAGCACACATAGAAGTTACAAAGTGGCATTTCATAATTGTTTATGCACAGGAAGGGGGACCTTCCTGTACATAAACAATCTTCCCCTGATCGCAGACACCTTTGCACTATGGTGCAGGGGTGCCTGCGTTGGCGCTGGGCTGCTAAACTTAGCGCCAGCTGAGGTAAAAACGCAGCGCTGCACCATGGTCTTGTAAAGATGGTGCAGCGCTGCGTTTCGAAGTGGCGGAGCGTGTCGTTGAGCCCAGGAGGCTAACGACACGCTCCGCCACTTCTTTGTAAATATGCCCCTCTGTGTCGTGAAATGTCACGTTCACACTCATTTGCTCTACCTTAATTACCTGGTAGCAAAAAGACCTGAACATCCTGCAGACACAGCAGTAATGGGCTGTCCTAGATTCTTCCATGCCAACCTGATCATTAAAAAGTGAAACTCATGAAGGATGAGTCAAGGATGAAGTTCAAAACTGAAATGAACTCAAGACCTCACAAATGATGAAAGCCACACATCCGCAAACAACTTTGGATCCAGCACTCTGGCCGAGGTGGAATCCCCACCAGGCCTTTGAACACAACACCGGGAGGAACATTATTGGTTGCTGGATCCAAACATTATTTTCCAAAATCTGATCCATATCAAACCTCAACAAAATATGAAAAATGCATCTTTCCACATGGAACCAGGCGTAAGTGCCTCGGATTTACTAACATTCCACGCAATGCCAAGCAGCAAGGCAACTTGCTGCCCTACGTTGTGTGACAATGGTCCTGGACCATGAATCAAGGTAGGACCTAGTTCCTAACTTAGTGATATCATTCACATATTTTGTACTACCTATAATCTATTTTGGTAGCTCATAGTATCCAATACAATATTATTCATATAGTCAACCATGCAATAGACCAATATCAATAAATAAATCAAGCATTTTATTTTTTAAATTTCCATTATCAATTTTTCGAGGTTGTTCCAAGGGGAACGTGCAAATAGTAAAGGTGCTTTAAGTAAGGAAGAGTGAAAAAAGGGAGAAGAAGATATTTTGGAGGTTGTGACATAGAAAACTTAGACAAGTTGAGCAATGGATTGGTTATCATTCACCATCCAAATGCATAGACCTGGTCACGTGTAACAGTTTATGCGATAAATAAATCAGGCAGATGTACATTCATTAGAAGTCAATTCTTAATAGGCACGTGGGTAGGTAAACGTATCCCAGGTTCATATATGGGGGTGTCGACGTTTCGATCCGTCTTAATGGCCTAATGCGGAAGTTTGAACCTTGGCCGTGCGGATCTTCATCAGGACTGGGGAACAACCTGGAGATGGTTAAGGGCCTGGTAGATTGCCCGCTGCGATGTATGAAGCGAGTTCCTGCTTATGAATATTCAGTGGTGTACATCATATGGCTGGCCTCCGTATGTGGGGTGCCACACAGTAGTACTGGTGGGGGCTCAAAAGCGCGGTGCCACCCACTTGCGATCCGAATCTTTCCGTAACGCGTGTGTTTGTTTTCTGGGGCCCCAGAAAACAAACACACGCGTTACGGATGGACGCTGGATTTTGAGCGGCACAAGATTTGGATTGACTCCACTGGACAAAGATTCGGATCGCAAGTGGGTGGCACCGCGCTTTTGAGCCCCCACCAGTACTACTGTGTGGCACCCCACATACGGAGGCCAGCCATATGATGTACACCACTGAATATTCATAAGCAGGAACTCGCTTCATACATCGCAGCGGGCAATCTACCAGGCCCTTAACCATCTCCAGGTTGTTCCCCAGTCCTGATGAAGATCCGCACGGCCAAGGTTCAAACTTCCGCATTAGGCCATTAAGACGGATCGAAACGTCGACACCCCCATATATGAACCTGGGATACGTTTACCTACCCACATGCCTATTAAGAATTGACTTCTAATGAATGTACATCTGCCTGATTTATTTATCGCATAAACTGTTACACGTGACCAGGTCTATGCATTTGGATGGTGAATGATAACCAATCCATTGCTCAACTTGTCTAAGTTTTCTATGTCACAACCTCCAAAATATCTTCTTCTCCCTTTTTTCACTCTTCCTTACTTAAAGCACCTTTACTATTTGCACGTTCCCCTTGGAACAACCTCGAAAAATTGATAATGGAAATTTAAAAAATAAAATGCTTGATTTATTTATTGATATTGGTCTATTGCATGGTTGACTATATGAATAATATTGTATTGGATACTATGAGCTACCAAAATAGATTATAGGTAGTACAAAATATGTGAATGATATCACTAAGTTAGGAACTAGGTCCTACCTTGATTCATGGTCCAGGACCATTGTTTTTCGTACTATATTGCACCCAGGTCCTTGACTTTTTTGGGTTACCCCATTGTTTGTAATGGCTACGTTGTGTGACAGCAGAAATGTCCATATCTACTAAGATATGGTTCAGTTCTGCCCTCTCATTATGCTGGCACACGTCGGGCGCCTAGCACCAATGCAGACATGGTGCACGGGTGCCTGCATTGCGGCACGGATTGTCTTTGTTATGGAAGTGTCACCTTCCTGCGCAAAAACAATTCTTAGGGACATTTTCCTCTTTATATGTGTGATGCATGATGCAGCACACATAGACAGAAGAAGTAACAAGGACAACTGAAGATATCTCTCCTTGTTATGCCAGGCTCCGGTAGGGCACCATTTGAGCTCAAACCCAGGTTTACTGCCTTTAGTAAATCTGAATTTGCAACATAATTCATGGGTGGATGCACAGGAACACCCACACTCCACCCGTGGAACACCTCTTCGACAGAAAGTAATAAAAGGTAGAGCTATGCGCTACGCTGCATTACTTTAGTTTACTAAACATCCAAATCAGGATTTGTGTAGCTTAGTACAACCAGAAATTCATTTTCTGTCAGGCTGGGTTAAAAAAAAGTGGCACAATCCTGTCACACATTGTTAGTAAACCTGAGCCTAGGTTAGCAGCTCGATTAATTAAAGTGAACAGATACTAGGTGCCTAGACGCCCTCGGGCATTTGTGCGCTATATACATTTTAAAATCAACTCAAAATCAAATCACTAGGTAGGTTATGTGGTTATGCACCGCGTCAATACAGAATCCAAAGACGGCACAAATAACACTTGAGTGGGATCACTTTTTCAATCCAAGGTGTTGCTTTGAAGATGATTCGGGCTGTCGTCACACACCTTTTTGTTGCCGCTTGTCACAGAACTATGGCAAGGTTGAGACAAAAAACCACCACCAGGCTAAGTCATTTCTCCTCAGTATTTGCTACTGGGAAGGTATGTGGGAGTTACATGGTATGAAGTTGACACCAAATTTTAAGACCATGTTTCTACAAATAGCAGAGGCAGACATGTCCTCGCGTCTTCCTGTCAAAGACTGTCAGTTATACTTCCTCGCGGTGTCGCGGAGGGAGCACAGGTCTTGTTGGATGTTATGCATCCTGACAAGGGTGCAGGTGTATTTCTGGTGTTTTTATGAGTCACTGCGCAGCTCTGCTTCTCCTCTGCTGTGCAAAAGTACTGTACATCTCAACATGAGCTGGCAGGGGAGAGCCGTGTGTCCATCCATCTGAAGTTCAGAAATAGCAGGCGAGTGACCGCGAGAGGGGAATCGTGAAATGATTATGTGATGAACTAATCAAGCCGCGGAGGGAAAAATTGCACTAGGCTCTGGTTTCCATTTATTTTCACTATTGACAGAGGTTCCCTGTGACTTACTGTGCAATTAGCTTTCTATTTTGCGCGCTCTTGTACATCCGGGCTGCCGCGTGGTAATTGCCGCAGAGGAAGTCCAGCCGTGTTCGTGTCTGATGACTGTAGCTCTGAACGTACCACAGCTTTCTAGGTGGTGCTTGTAGTAATGCCAGCCCAAAAATAACCATGTAGAGGCTCTGCGTGAACTGGGTTCTGCTCAACTTTCCTGTATCAATTAGCACCAAAAGAGGGTCTGGTACTGCCTTCAGTTTTAGTTTAAATGCCCTTTTGGGCAGAGGTGTTGACAAAGTTGCGTTACATCTAGTCCAGGTGATGAGTTGACCTCTGTTGGTTTTCTTGTAGCTGCTCGCCTCCAGAAATACAGGTGTGGCCTTCATGCTCAAGTCGAAATGTCCCATAAGACAGCCATTACGTCTCTGTTTCACATTGGTGCTTGGGCAGGCTGGTATCATTGCTGCCTTTTCCTACTTTGTGTATCAGTTTCCTTTGCAATGTCTATCAAGGGTTACAAAAGCAGTGTCTGCACAAACGGCATGTATTGGACTAGATGTTCTTTTACAATTCACAGCCCCCACTGGGTCTCTTATATAGTTAATACAGAAGTGCTAATAATTCGCAGTTAAACATTTTTCCACCGTAGCCTGTTTTTTACATCTGTTTTATGGACATTTTAATGCAGTTTTATGGCATGGATCCATCTTTCTCTGACCTATGCTGGACACCTTTCTCTAAGGTATACGAGCTCTACCACCCTTAAAAACAATCACGCACGCACACACTACGCTTAATGAGGGGCGTCTTGAATTCCTTTCCACACTATCAAAAGTCCACGCCTTAGATCATCATCATTACCCAATCCACAGTGCCAAGATTGGAACATGGACATTTACTCCCAAGAGATTCCTCGTGTTTTTGGAATAGATTTCTGACTTTTATAGTGATTCAAAAAGAATCTGAGGTTAAGTCCTGTAAATCTACAGAGTTATACATTTCCGTGAGTATTCCAAATTCTCACAAATAACTGGTGGATTTTATTTCTGTTTGCACATTTTTTATTTTGCATTTTCCGAAGGAAAATAGGCTTCCCTGTGGGGACGCTCCCCTCTAATGCAACAGGTCGCTGTTCCCTCTCCTGGGAAGGCCCTAACTCCTGTCTTTGAGAGGAACAGTTTCTTGCTTTTTCTCAGGGTGGGAAACCATCGATGACATGTTTCTGACTCTCCACAATAATGTTGACTGATGGTTGTTCGCCAGAGTCAGTAGGATTGCGCTTCCTATGAGCACTATTTTTAGTACTTACCCTTCCAGTCGCAGCAGCTGAGAATCCAGCATGGCGGGATCAGAAGGGATCTTCTTGTGATCTCAGGATTCATGACCAGTCTCTTCAGGACACCGCCAGGCGAGTTGAGTTGTTTCTGACTTGTTTCTCGTAGGATGAAATATGTTAATTTCTAAGTCCGACGGCCATTGTTTCTTACTCCCTCCAAGCTCTTACCACATGTTTGACTCCTGAGGATTTTCTCACAGCTGATTCAATTTGCTAATATTAATTGTCTTAATACCATATTTCTGTTCTTCTGACGACAGGATTCAGGCTGAAAAACATTTGTGAATCCATCAATAGAAGCCAGGAGCCACCAATCAGCACTTTGCTAAATCTGAGTCCTGACTCCCGATCTCATTTATTTCTTTCAGCCATTTGATTATTGATAAATCCACCCAAATGCAGATACATTTCTCATTGCCTATTTCTCACTCTTCCTCTGTCCCTTTCCTCTTTCTCCCTCATTCTTTTTCTTTCACTCCTGGTCCAGCGTTCTTGTCTGCTGTGCACATTCAACTATCCTCTTCATCTTGTGTGTCCTTGTCTTCCTGTCATTTCCGCTCGTAATCAGGGTCTGGTTTACTACATTTTTAACAGGACGCAGAGCACCAGCCTCATTTGCTATGCTGCGTTGCGCGAGGGGGACGCCTTAGCGCAGAGTCATATCTATTAAGATTGGCCCACGGCGGCTGCCTTCCAGCGCAGTGCTGCTCATAAAGGCTGCCTTAGGCGATGCTCAGCCTCAGAGGTGAGTGTGCGCTGTCTAGCATGGGATTTGTATTAATGGAGGCCCTTGCAGCAGAAAACCCTACCTCTAGACATGCACAGAATCATCCCATGCACAGGATGCCGGCTGCACACTTGCAATTCATATTGTTTTGTCTGAGAAATGAAAACATTGCTCCTTCTTGCACCTGCTTCAAAGAGGCAATAGTTTTTGGTGAAAAAATCCACTCTTGTGGCCTTAGTAGACCAGTCTTCACATCAAAATCCTTGGGTATGTGCGCTGTCATGCCGCAGTAGTGCCACCTTTGCTCAAACTGAGCAAAGTTGCTCTAAAAAAGGGCACCTTCCCGATCCCAAATAACATTTGCACAGAGGAATAAATACCCACGCGCTGCTTTGCACCAGTAAATGTGGGATTTAGTGCTTGGTTTGCTGGCGGTCCTTTCCTGCCTCTGAAAGGACAGGTTTCAGGTGGCCGCCTGCCATGCATCTCATTGGACTAGAGGTTGCTAAACTGGGAATATAACAACATCAATAACACACATTATAACTGTAGAATAAAAATCCTTGCCAGCCTGGAAAATCACTTCTTCTACAGGGCAAAAGGCATTTAGGCATGAACTGCATACAAAAAAGCAGAAAGTGAGAAATGCATTGTTGTTTAATGACAAACATTTCACACCTGCGTGCCCAGGAGTGATAAATTCCATTGATTTCTTAAAGCAATTTACAATTAAACACAAATCTGAAAAAACAAGGAAAGGAGGGAAGATAAAAACCGCGCCACCTTCATAAAGGGAATGAGAAAATCTCTTTTGTGCTCTGACTCAAAGCAGTTAAGCGGGAGGGAATTAATTGTAGGTGAGCCACAGAGAAAGAGACAGAAACAAAATGGCTGCCAATTGTTTACACTGTGTTTCCTCAGTGTTCCAGACCAGCCAACTCCCATGGTGCTGCCGCTTGACACACAGTTTTGGTACTTATCACATGTACATCCGGTAAACGGGGACTATTACGCTGTGAACCACTGCAGCTATGGGGGACCACTGGACACTGCAGGTTTTCTGCTTGTGAAGGCAGACTCTGCACTGAAATCCATCGACACACATGAAACTATCCCCGGGCAAGGGCTCCAGCCAGCTTTGGTTTTGGAGGTGGAGCTCTAGGGGCCAGAGCCACGCCCTCTCGCCATGGCCATGCCCCCTCCAAGGCACCACTCCCTGTGCAATCGCAAAGTTGACTCGTCTGGTGTCCCTTCCTCCCCTGTGCTAGTGTCTTAGATGGAATTTACATGTGTAAAATGCCATAACGTGACAGAAAAGAAGGGGAAGACCTGTTCACGCGTGTTGTGAGCAGACCAGATTTGTTATCACTGGTTTGATATTTTTGTCATGAATATCCCATTTTAACCCATAGTTCACCAGGTTTTATACATGTTAGTATTTATCTCAAAATCCAACATCCCATTGAGTTTTAAAATTAACTCAAAAGAAAACAGCAACAGCACCTCCAGTTTTAGCACCAGTCAGCTCTGGGGAGTAAATGTTGCAAGTTTGCAGGAAGAAACTATGCCCGAATGCAAAAGTGGGAAAAGCAGGAAAGCTTGCGAACTACGAGTAGGCCAGTTGTTGGGATGTATGCAACGTTTGGCTTGCGTGCATCCATAGATTTGGGAATAAAGATTGGACAGTCCAGTTTCAATTAATCAATCAATCAGGGAAATGTAAGCGCACCACTCACCAGTGAGGGTTTCAAGGTGCTGGGGGCGGGAGGGAAGCAGCTCCGCTCAGTCGAAGAGCCAGGTCTTCAGTGTCTTCCTGAAAATGTTCAGGGTGGGGGTGCGTCTGATATCGATCGGGAGCTCGTTCCCGGTCTTTGCCGCGATGTGAGAGAAGGCTCTTCCACCTGTCTCAGCCCTGTGGATGTGCGGGGTTTCGGCAAGGGCAAGGTTGCCGATCTGAAGTTTCTCTTGGGTGCATGGAGGGAGATTCTCTCGTTGAGGTATCGGGGTATGGTGTTGTGGACCCCAATACCTCTATCGGGGTCCACAACCTCTTACAAGTGGTTTCTAATAGATCTATTTGCGCAATGAGATGTTTCTAATGCTGGGCTATACATTTCCAGTGATAGAACAATGGAAAATCCAACCAGTGGATAGAAATAACAAAGGGAGGCAGGAAGTTTTAAAAGTGGTGATAACCAGTATAAATAGGCAGCTGGAATCTTCCTCATAGCAGTTCAGAAGGGTCCAATAACACCTATGAGAGCAACAGGGTCTCATTAAAATCATTTGCAGCTTGAAAACTTAAATTCCACTGAGGGTGACTCGTTTTTGCAGCCTGTGATGGGCTTGGAGGCACCCAATACCCACAATGCAAAGGTGTACCTCAACAGGTATAAATGTAGTTGGTTCCTTGAGGGCGTAGCTCGAGTATTGGGTGGATTTCAATTTGGTGTTAGTTTTTAGTTCTGGATGATGAACACAGATGACCGTCCAGAAAGAAAAAGGCCGTTTTGTACCTTGGGAAGGGGCTGCTTCCTTTATGGCAACTGGTCAAGCAGCAGTATCCCCTTAGTAAAGCTTGCCTATGAGAGAAGATGGCCGTCCTGTGTGAATGGCACGCGTGCTTTGCCGAACACTTCATCGAGTCCACCACTTCGTCACCAGCAGGATCAGTTTCACGGTTAGAGCGGTTTCCCAAAAGGCGCTTTAAGAGCCAAAGATGCAGATAGCTGGTGATGCTGCCCAGGGGTGGTTTCCTGGGCAGATTGGAATGAGGGGGTCCTCTGTGTGAGATTGTCTTCACATTTAGATCCAAACTCTCCTTCTAAGGGATGGAACAATACAGATTTGAAGCGGTTCAGCACCATCCTAAGATGTCTGAAAGAAAACACGAGGAGCCATACATGTAGCATGTTTAGCTGCTAAAAGTAAAACAACTATTATGGCTGTGAGGCTCTGCGACTCACAATTGTGCACACGCATGCACACGGACATGCATACATGCGGATCTAGAATAAAAAGAGAAGCACGCTGGAAAGCGCCTGCAAACCATATACCCTTACACACAAACACACACACATATATACAAAGGAATACACAACCATGCATACACACAATAGCCAAATACAGATAGATACAAAACCGAGGAAACACTCAAATAGATGGAGAAACACACTACACATCAGTAACATGAATGCATACATGTGCAAGAAGACATACATTCACACAAGAACATATGCACATACAAAGGCACACATACCCACACCGGCACATACCACAGTCACGTATATGATGAACACAAAGAATGTGGCAGGAAGTTGAGCAAAAAAGGAGAGACACAGGTAAAGGTGAGTCTAATGAAGGGAGGGAGCGATGGAGGGAATGGAGGAGGAGGGGCAGGTGAGTAGATGAGGGAGAAACGACACAGGGGTGAAGTAAAGGGCGAAGGGGAAATGCAGGAAGGCGTGTGGGTGAAAGGGAGGGAGGAGAGAAGGGACTGAAGGAGGGAACAGGGGAAGTAAAAAGACTTCTCGGAGCACAGGAAGGGCTAGAGGGACAGAGAAGGGAAGCGCGCGTGGGGAGGGGGGAGCCATGCAGAAGAAAGAGAAGCTAAGATGCTGCGGTGTGAGAGCTGCGCTGTATTTGCTCCTTTCCGAAACAAACATAAAAGGTGCGCCTTGAAACCCGCACGTGGAGCTTTGTGAGATTCAATCTGCCCTGATTTCCAAAACTAATTTTCTCCCATCAGCTTCTAAGAGTAGAGGTCATCTGGCGGAATGTGATATCTCGCCAGCTTTTATGAAAGAAGGTGTCCTTCCTCGGGAAATTAGGATTCATTAAAGCCCGCCGCTGATCAGATTCTCGAAGTCTTAATTGGCTAACAGCCAACACAGACGTCTGCAGGGAAGGGGTAGGAACCATTATAAGAATAACACTGTATAATGCCGCGTGCATAGACGCGGGGAGAGCGCTCAGACACCGCGAGCCGAGGGTGGAATACATATCAGGAGAAAGGTGGAAGGAACCAAGGTACGGAGAGGTCGAGAAAGGAAGGAAGAGACGGAAGACGGAATAGGAGAGATGAGGGAGCAGAGAGAAAGAGGGAGGGAAGCAAGGGAGGAAGGGAGAGAAGAAGGAAGAGACGGAGGAAGGAGAGATGAGGGAATAGGGAGAAAGTAGGTAAATACAAGGAAGGGGGAGAAGAAAGAAGAGAAGGAAGAGACGGAATAGACGAGGAAGGAATAGGAGTGATGGAGGAATAGGGGGGCCGAAGGAGGAAAGTAAGAAAGGGAAAGAAGAAAAAAGAAAAGTGAGGGTGAAATAGATGGGGTCGGTAAGGGATGGAGAAAGAGTGAAGAAGCAAGAAAAGGAGAGAAGAAAGAAGAGAAGAAGGGAGAAAGGAATAATGGGAGAGATGAGGGAATAGGGAGATAAAGGGAAGAAAGCAAGGAGGTGAGATAAGAAGGAAGAGAGGGAAAATAGGATGAGAGAATAAGGAGACAGAGGGAGGAAACCTAGGAAGGAAGCAAAGAAAGAAGGGGAGATGAGCAAGTGGAGAGAATATGTGGTGAGGAGACAGAGAGAAAGAGAGATGAAAACAAGAAAGGGAGAGAAGAAAGGATGGAAGAAGGGAGGAAGTTAGAAAGACATAACTGGAGGGAAATAGTGTACAAAAAGTAAAATTGTTAGCAAGAGAAGAGAAGAAGAAGAAATGGAGAGAAGGAGGGAGTAGAGAGAAAGGGGCTGAACAGAAGGATGTGGAGAGGGGGATAAGGAAGGAATAAAGGAAAGGAGGTAGGAGGCAAGTGAGCGACAGAAAGAGAAACAAATGAAAAAAGGAGGGAACATGAGAGGGAGTTAGGAAATAAGGGTGAACGACCTTTACAACGCGGTCGTTACACCGCGGTACGTTTACACCGTGGCGAATACAACGCAAGTTGTTACAACGACTTGTGCTGGATGGCGCAATACACTAAGGAATAGCATGATTTACTATTCCAACACCTTTCCTACTGTACGTAGACTGGAGTTGGAATAGTAAATCATACTATTCCTAAGTCCAGCACCCTCCAGCGCAAGTCGTTGTAATGACTTGCGTTGTAATAACTGCGATGTAACGTACCGCGATGTAAATCATCGCGTTGTAACGTCACATGTTCGGAAATAAGGAGAGAGTCAGAACATGTAAGGAAGATATGGATGGAAGGAAAAAAAACATTGCTAGAAGAGGAGAAGACGGAAGAAAGGAAGAGAAGAGAGTAGAAGGTGATAAAGGGACGGAACAAAAGGATGGAGAGTGAGAGATGTAGGGAAGAAGGAAGACGGGAGGAAACCACGGAAGTAAAATACAAGGGAGGGAGATCAATAGCAAACCGTTGGATGTAGAGGTGGAAGAAGGGGAGGGGAAAGGCTGTGTACAGACATCAACTGGTAATACTGATTGAGCTGGCACACAGACTGGTAAAGAGACGCTCCGTTATTTGCATGAGCATGTAGCCTGGTGTAAATCAGGTGTGTGTATCCTGTACATTTGGGCAACTTTTAGAGCAAAGGCTCTTGGGCTGTCCTAAGGACCTCCCGTGGTGGTGTGACTTACTATCCCTTCCCGCTCTCCAGTTAGAGGAAGGGCTCTTGAGCCGTCCTAGGGACTCCCAGTGGTGGAGTGACACCATCCCTTCCCGCTCTCCAGTTAGAGGAAGGGCTCTTGAGCCGTCCTATGGACTCCCAGTGGTGGAGTGACTTACCATCCCTTCCCGCTCTCCAGTAAGAGGAAGGGCTCTTGAGCCGTCCTAGGGACTCCCAGTGGTGGAGTGACTTACCATCCCTTCCCGCTCTCCAGTAAGAGGAAGGGCTCTTGAGCCGTCCTAGAGACTCCAGTGGTGGAGTGACTTACCATCCCTTCCCGCTCTCCAGTTAGAGGAAGGGCTCTTGAGCCGTCCTATGGACTCCCAGTGGTGGAGTGACTTACCATCCCTTCCCGCTCTCCAGTAAGAGGAAGGGCTCTTGAGCCGTCCTAGGGACTCCCAGTGGTGGAGTGACTTACCATCCCTTCCCGCTCTCCAGTAAGAGGAAGGGCTCTTGAGCCGTCCTAGGGACTCCCAGTGGTGGAGTGACTTACCATCCCTTCCCGCTCTCCAGTAAGAGGAAGGGCTCTTGAGCCGTCCTAGGGACTCCCAGTGGTGGAGTGACTTACCATCCCTTCCCGCTCTCCAGTAAGAGGAAGGGCTCTTGAGCCGTCCTAGGGACTCCCAGTGGTGGAGTGACTTACCATCCCTTCACGCTCTCCAGTTAGAGGAAGGGCTCTTAAGCCGTCCTAGGGACTCCCAGTGGTGGAGTGACTTACCATCCCTTCCCGCTCTCCAGTAAGAGGAAGGGCTCTTGAGCCGTCCTAGGGACTCCCAGTGGTGGAGTGACACCATCCCTTCCCGCTCTCCAGTTAGAGGAAGGGCTTTTGAGCTGTCCTAGGGACTCCCAGTGGTGGAGTGACTTACCATCCCTTCCCGCTCTCCAGTAAGAGGAAGGGCTCTTGAGCCGTCCTAGGGACTCCCAGTGGTGGAGTGACTTACCATCCCTTCCCGCTCTCCAGTTAGAGGAAGGGCTCTTGAGCCGTCCTATGGACTCCCAGTGGTGGAGTGACTTACCATCCCTTCACGCTCTCCAGTTAGAGGAAGGGCTCTTAAGCCGTCCTAGGGACTCCCAGTGGTGGAGTGACTTACCATCCCTTCCCGCTCTCCAGTAAGAGGAAGGGCTCTTGAGCCGTCCTAGGGACTCCCAGTGGTGGAGTGACTTACCATCCCTTCCCGCTCTCCAGTTAGAGGAAGGGCTCTTGAGCCGTCCTAGGGACTCCCAGTGGTGGAGTGACTTACCATCCCTTCACGCTCTCCTGTTAGAGGAAGGGCTCATGAGCTGTCCTAGGGACTCCACATGGCAGCGTGCTCTTACCATTTCTTCCCTCTCTCCTGTTAGACCAAGGCATCTTGGGCTATCGTAGGTACTTCCCATAGTGATGAGCTCTCCCACTCCCCAGTTAGATCAAGGGTTCTTGGGCTGTCCCAGGGACTCCCCGGGGCAGCATGCTATTACCATCCCTTCACGCTCTCCAGTTAGATCAAGGGTTCTTGGGCTGTCCCAGGGACTCCCCAAGGCAGCGTTCTCTTACCATCCCTCTCTACTTTCCTCTTACAGCAAGGGAACTTGGGCTGTCCTAGGGACTCTCCATAGCGATGTACTCTTACCACTCTCTCTTTAGAAGGACTCTTGGGTTGTGCTAGGGACTCCCCGTGGCGGTCTTCTCTTACCCTCCCTTCCCGCTATCCCTTCAGCGTAAGGGCTCCTGGGCTTTCCAAGGGACTCCCGGTGGCCGCGTTTTTTTACCCTCCCTTCCCGCTATCCCCTGATCATAAGGTCTCATGAGCTGTCTGAGGGAGTATCCGTGTTTGTGGGCAGTTACCATCCCTTCTCGCTATCCTTTGAGCGTAAGGACTCTGGTTGTGCTAGGGACTCCCCATGGCGGCGTTCTCTTACCCTCCCTTCCCGCTATCCCTTTAAGCGTAAGGGCTCCTGGGCTGTCCAAGGTACTCCCCACGGCAGCGTGCTCTTACCATCCCTTTCCACTATCCGTTGAGTGTAAGGACTCAAAGGATGTCCGAGGGAGTCCACGTGGCTGTGTTCTCTTAACCTCCCTTCCCGCTACCCCATTAGCGTAAGGGCTCATGGGCTGTCCGAGGGAGTCCCCATAGCAACATGCAGTTACCATCACTTCCTGCTCTTCCTAAGGATGGTCATGATTACCTTTGCAAAAACCCTAACAGTGTGGCGTGGGGTGGCGCTGTCAGTATGTGACAGCAACACTCCGCACCCTAAATCTTAAGTGAGGTCCTGAAGCCACGCAAGACCCCTTCGGAAGGGGTTTAGTGTGTGACTGCACACAGCCTCGTGAAGGCTTTCGAGTATCAGGTGCACTGCTCCATGCGTGTGTGCCGTGCTCTCTGCTGTGCATGCGGTCAGTCGTCACATTGGCGCACAGAATGCGGATTGCACTATGCTTTTGCACGTAGTCTACACCTGGCACCCCTGCTGGTCAGCATGCCAATGCAAGCCGAAACTGCGTCCATCTTGGTAAATATGGAGCGAGGTCTCATGGTTAAAGATGGCATGCAACAAATGTAGAAGTGATTGCTAAATTGTGTAAGAATTCTGATGCAATATGTCCATTAGTATGACTTTAGTACCGCTGTGTGTGAGAGTGCTGTGCTAATGAAAAAAGACACATCATCATTAGGGTAGGCTAACATTTTAATCAAGCCTTTGTAGTCAGGGCGATTCTGGGATTTCGTCCTTTGTGGTAAAGTATGACGCTCCCCGACTTTGCCCAAGGATGCCACAGTTCAAATTCACCCATCTCTGCAGCTTCATGCCCTGCCCGACATGGACCGCATGGCAGGATGCTGAAGTTTGTCTTCCTCCAGTGGCACATGAGTGGCAGCAGGGAGAAGCAATGGCTGCCCTTCCTTCCCCGCTACCGGAAGTCCCACCCTCCAGAAACGGAGAAAAGAGACTGGGCGCAGCACTGCTTTTGAAAAGGTTAAACGTCTGCCACACCCAGCCATGCACTGTAGCACAGGCCTCCTTTATTGCCACCATTTTTTGTAAAATCAGTTCAGCTTTTTTTTTTCTACAAAAAAGAAATTAGACTAACTCACAAGCCAGCAGCATTTGCAACTACGCCCAGACAGGTTATTTTTATTTTTATTTTTTGCAGTTTCATATAGTGCGAACTCGACCCGAACATTATTGTAACGTTTAACATGAGCAGCAGTTATATTACACAAGGACACATTTATGGTTTGTTGTCAAGGGGAAACTAAGTGATTTGCCCAAATTCGCAGGACGTTGAGCCGACGCCGAGACACTAACCTGGTTTTCTACTTGCAAAGTTGGCCACTCTGGCTGTTACACCACATTAATAAAGGGGAACATATTCAGCAGGAAACAGATGTGTGGAACCAGGCATGGCATGAGGCATTATGTAAGGTTCTGGAAGGTCCCAAACCGCTGTCATCTCTCTGGGTACGCCAGATGCGTGAGGCATTTCCTTAGTGCTGAGACCCCGCCTCTCCTCAGCACTTCCAACTCTCGCGACATATTGATTGCGCGCACCGACACGTTAATCCCAAGAAAAAGGCCTACATGAAATTAAAGTGCATCCGAGTTGTGCAAAGAAAGTTAGCCGCGTGCCGCTGAGCTATTGACAGGCCTGTCATTAATATCTCACCGCCTGGCTGCGAATAAACAGGCTTAGCGCTGGCATTTGAGGATAAAGCAGGGAATGGTTTTAGTATTGAGTGAGCGGGTCCCAGTCAATAGCTTGGAGAAGAAAATTAAAGATAATAAAAGTGCAAACTCGGTGAGGTGAAGACAGCCGATGCACTTGGCAGATAAGCTCTCGCGTTAAAGGTCTCCGCATTGACACAAAATGGAGGCGCCCAATATGAGCATCGGCGTGTTATCTTCATTACTACAGCTTGCATGAATACATCAGCACCTATGAGACGTGTAGGTGTATTTAATATTTTTGTTTTATTAAGTTTAATTTATTCACTGTAGGGCACCACCATACACCCACTTTACTGCCTGAGGATCTCCGCTCAGCCTTTTGTTGTCGATGGCCTGGCTTGATTTACTGGAGCAGGCAGAGACCCCAACCTCAAGTTGGGTGCTGTGTGTGACTGCACCCGTCTGTGTTGGAGGGTGCCTGATGAGTCCATGGGACTCTCCTGCTGTATCTTAAAAATCACCCCTGGGGATGCCCACCTCTGTCATATGTGACAAGAGCATGGCAAGCGCGCTCTGTCATTTGGCTGCAAATCAGGAAACGTTCCTATGACATTGAGCGGCCACAAAATGTGCCCCTGGGTAATGGGCATCGTTGAATGAGCTGAGCAAGCTGTAATTAGGAAAAGCCCCATAAGTGCTAAACATGGGTGCAAATGCCCGCTGTGCCTCAATCCGCAGCATTTCTCTAGTCCTAGTGCATATCTCAAAAGATTATGTCTCTTCTTTCAAACCGACCCATTTTTCCTGAATTTTTTACATCCATCAAGCGGGTGCAGAGAAACGCGGAGGGTGGGGGTAATGCCATTTTCCAATTCTATTTCCACAGGAAATTTTAGACAGCACTACAGGCAAAATGGCTTAACGGAGTTACACTAAATTTGTCAGAAATCTAGATCTTTGCCCAGAAAGAATGCCTTGTGTGATTTTGTTTGAGTTCTTGCAATAGCGTTTGAGAAATTCGTGGAGATCTTGACTGATGGCCTGAAACTCAAATATTCAAACCTTCTGGCTCAGGGGGCGTTTTCAGAGCAAGCGCTTTGATTGGCTAGCCACAACATGAAAAGGAATGTTGCGCCAGCCATTAGAGAACTCAGGGACTCGGTCCCCTGTCCTGAAAAGGTTTTTGAAAAAGGACATTAAGGGCCAGTGAAGTGATACCCTGACCCCCTAGCCATTTATCCCCCACCTCCTCGCTGTGCCCATAATAAAAAAATATATGTGGGGTTCGCTCAGGGACTGGTCAAATGAATTACAAAAAAATGGAGGGTAGCTGTGCATGGGGGGGGGGTTGGCCGCCCACTTGGATGCAGGGCTAGAGTTGGGCTAGACCCTGAGCCCAACTCAATGCATTGCACAGCACAAGTGGGGTTTTGGCCACACCTGCTGGGGGTTGGGTACAGTAATAAGATCTTACTTTATGTTAAAGAAACCCTGGAAATTCTCGGAAAAAAAGAAAGGGTAAAGTGACATCATAGTTAGGTATGATAATAATATCTCACTTTGCATGAAAAAACCTCAGAAATTCATGAAAAAAAAACAGTGCTCTGCTCATGAGCTCACAGATTGCATCACTCATGACCTGCTTAATGAGATCATTGATGACATGATTTATAACGTCTCAAATGACATAATTCATACCAACACTGAGCAGGGGGAGGCACAAGTTCTAGTGAGCTCACTGAACTATAACTGGTGAATTTTGGTTTTTTAAAAAGTTTAAATGGTTGCATTTTTACTGACATTTTTAACTAACTATAACGTCACTTTAACCTTTAGTTTTTTCAGTGACTCTATAGACAGACAGACAGACTCATTTATACGTTTTAACCTCGATTTTTATTTAATCTAAATGTATGTATATTTATATATACATATATGTCCACAGAGTATGACCCTGAAACAAATGGCTGTTGGGTGGTTAGACAGGCAGTAGACAAAATACAGCATAATAACAACAGCTCCCACACCAGGGGCGCTTCATCAAGACTGCAAGCAATATGTGAACGCATAAAAAAAGAAACTTTGATTTGTTCTTGTTTGTTTTTATTGCCGTCCAGAAGGCACTGATCCCAGGCTGAAATCAACCTGCCAAGCTTGGTAGGAGCCGTAGTTCAAAGAATATTGATTGGAGACGCTTCCTTCCCTCTATTTGAGTCCTAATGAGCATCCACTCTTGCACGCACTGGAATTTTTGTCCTATTAGCCTTTAATATGGGCTCCCTGCTGAGAGCTTTTTCAAGTTGGCATTTGAAAACTTATTTAGCAGAAATGTTTGGGGAAGTCCATCACTGCCCAGTGTTTTGCTGGATGATAAACAGGTGTCAAGTTGGATGATAAACAGGTGTCATGTTTGATTCCAAACAGGAGTCATGTTTGATTCTAAACAGGCTTCATGTTGGATGATAAACAGGTGTCATTATGGACTCTAAAATGGTGCCAAGTTGGATTCCAAACAGGCTTCAATTTGGGTGATAAACAGGTGTCATTATGGATTCCAAACAGGTGTCATTATGGATTCAAAAGGTCTCATGTTGGATTCCAAATAGGTATCATGTTGTATAATAAATAGGTATCATGTTGGATGATAAACAGGTGTCATGTCGGACTCCAAAGGTTTCGTGTTGGATGATAAACAGGTGTCATGTCGGACTCCAAAGGGGTCGTGTTGGATGATAAACAGGTGTCATGTCGGATTCCAAACAGGTGTCATGTCAGATTCCAAAGGTGTCATGTTGGATTCCAAATAGGTCTCGTTTTGGATGATAAACTGGTGTCATGTCGGACTCCAAAGTTGTCGTGTTGGATGATAAACAGGTGTCATGTCGGACTCCAAAGGTGTCGTGTTGGATGATAAACAGGTGTCATGTCAGATTCCAAACAGGTGTCATGTCAGATTCCAAAGGTCTCATTTCGGATGATAAACAGGTGTTATGTTGGATGATAAACAGGTGTTATGTTGGATGATAAACAGGTGTCATGTCGGACTCCAAAGGTGTCGTGTTGGATGATAAACAGGTGTCATGTCGGACTCCAAAGGTGTCGTGTTGGATGATAAACAGGTGTCATGTCGGATTCCAAACAGGTGTCATGTCGGACTCCAAAGGTGTCGTGTTGGATGATAAACAGGTGTCATGTCGGACTCCAAAGGTGTCGTGTTGGATGATAAACAGGTGTCATGTTGGATTCCAAACAGGTGTCATGTCAGATTCCAAAGGTGTCATGTTGGATTCCAAATAGGTCTCATTTCGGATGATAAACAGGTGTCATGTTGGACTCCAAAGGTGTCATGTTGGATGATAAACAGGTGTCATGTCGGATTCCAAACAGGTGTCATGTCAGATTCCCAAAGGTGTCATGTTGGATTCCAAACAGGTGTCATGTCGGACTCCAAAGGTGTCATGTTGGATTCCAAATAGGTCTCATTTCGGATGATAAACAGGTGTCATGTTGGACTCCAAAGGTGTCATGTTGGATGATAAACAGGTGTCATGTCGGATTCCAAAGGTGTCGTGTTGGATGATAAACAGGCATCATGTTGGATTCCAAACAGGTGTCATGTTTGATTCCAAACAGGCTTCAATTCGGATGATAAACAGGTGTCATTATGGATTCCAAACAGGTGTCATGTCGGATTTCAAAGGTATCATGTTGGATTCTAAATAGGTCTCAACAGTAGGAAAGATTTCCACTCGCTTCGCCTTTGTGTCACCAGGATGCCGAAAAATAGCATCCCAGGGTCATTCTATGTAATGATGACACTGACTGACTGGCTATGTACTCTGATGTAGCAGACAAAATGGTGTGATTTTTTTCAATAATATATATTAATAGTTGTACTTAAATAGTAGGCATTTCTCACCCTTGGTGTTCCAGGCACTTCCCACATTTTGTAACAGAACTACTTTTATCCATTAAACTTAGCTCTCATTTTTTTTTTACTTTGTTGGAATACAATGCAGAGTCAACCAATTCACATTAGAACCCGTCACCCACTTACTGAACAAAACTCTTTGCAGAAGGTGCAGTAGCCCACCAATCTATCTCTATACCAATAAAGCCATGTAATGTGTTGTACCAGCCCAGAAGAGCGCATTACTTTTCAAATCCTGTGACCAGTTGTTCTGTTTCCCCCTTCCTTATATACTCCATGTGGGTATGTCGCGAGTCGGTGGTCCCACGGACAGCTGCGGAGCGACACTTTTAATCGCACTAAGTGCACCGAGCACTTAACTTTCCCCACAGCCAGTTCATTAAAAGAATCATCGGAGGCTTGTTTTTTCCTGTGCAGAATGTCTTTTACTGTCGCGCGCATGCGTGCCCCCACAGGGGAGGCTAATGATGTTGGACACAATATGTGTGAGCGTCCCCTTTGGAGGCCGCATCCCATAAGCCGCATCCGTGCCTATAAAATCATGGTTTATTTAGTCCTTAGGCCCAGCAGCCATCTGCAGCCCCCTCGGCCCCTGTTGTTTTTAAAGTCCTATTAAGTTGCTCTACTTCTCCTTAGAGCATTACTTTTTTTTTTTAACTGCCACAGACAACTTCCTGTCAATGTGGCTCCTGCAAAGCAAATTAGGGTTGACAGTTTCATTCTTCCAACTGTGGTGAGCTCACATCTCATGGCGTCTGATGTGCGAATGACTGCTGTTGTTGCCCCCCCTCTGCCTGTCAAACCAAGAGCGAATCAGAAGGCCGGAGGCCAGCCCGCGCGCCCCGCTGCTAGGCGGTCCCAAAAGGAGATTAAAGGGCCACCCGACGAATAATGCATGGCTATGTGTCAGATGGTTTGCTTTGAACTCATAAAGCAACTTAGTTGCTGTGTTTTGTACACATTTGTTTCTAATTCTGGGTCCCTGGTGCAGTTTGAACTGAAACGTTCAGAAAATAAAGGACATAAAACAGCGAAACTGCATTGAAACATAGTTAAGGTTTGGACCACAGCCTGTAAAGGGTGCTGTGCTCGCCGCAGTGATAAGCCAAGAGACATTAAATGCACCTCCTGTCTCTCTACTTCAAACTCTTTGTACTGCTGGGTCTTTACATCTATGTTTGCCTTTGGCTTTCATAAATTTTTTTATAGTTTGATTAAAAAAAATGGAATGCCATTGGGTTGGGTAGTGATAAAAGCCTCCAATCAATATTTGAATAGCAAGAGACCAATGCGTTCCTGATGGAGGGGGTAGCAATAGTCAACATTATTTATTTACTGTCTGTGAAACAAAGGCACATAAATTACCTGTATGTGCCCCTCCCACACGCACTCACACATGTGTGCACTGTAAGCTGCCATTGCAAGTGCAATTTGTGCTCTACATGCTCCTGTGTAAATGTATGAGCTGCCTAGCCACTGACTAGCCGCTGCCTAGCCACTGCATCGTCGCTGCCTAGCTGCTACCTAGCCGTCACCTTGTTGCTGCTTATCCGCTGTATTGCCACAGCCTAGTCGCTGCTTAGTTGCTGCCTAACTGCTGCTTAGCTGCTGCGTAGCCACAGCCTAGTCACTCCCTAGCTGCTGCCTAGCAGCTGCTTAGTCGCAGCATAGCCGCTGCCTAGTCGGCGCCTATTTGCCACCTGTCTGATTCCTTTCACCTGCCTAGCCAGTGCCTAGTCACTGCCTAGTTGCTGTCAAGTCGTATCCAACGCCATTGAGTGAGCAGCCATTAGGGAAGGGTGATATACCTAAATATGATACTTCTCTGTTCATGCATCCGACCACTCAAGACAAAGTAACCAAACATGCAGGAGCAGTACAGCGTAATAAAGACACTCATATGCTGCTGCAAGGAGCAGCACTAGTCGCTGGGTGAAAGCACGCATTGCCATAATAATAGATTTGAAGACAAGAGCGCAGGAATGTTCGCAACAACATGGCTGGGGCAGAATGTCTTTGAGGGTACCACTGTCCTACCTAAATTTCATGCCTTCGGGTAGCTGTTCGCGCTTTACAAATAATGGATTTACATTTTTTTTTAGTCCCTAAATTGGCACTATCTTTTTTTGAATGCTGAAATAGTGGATGTGATCGGTGTCCTTGCTGCACGCTGCACATAGGCTTGTATGTTTCCCTGGTACTTTTGAGCACTGGTTGAAGGTGAATGAATGAGAGGTATCACTCGCATGTCCATGGGAACATGTGAGCATTGGGTAATGCGATGTTTACTTATGAAAACCACCACTTAGCCTTATTAATTGCTGCATCTCTTTCTGAGAGGAGGGTGGTGGCTTGCATTGTTGAACTTCTTTTTCCTTGCAACAGTGGTAGGAGCATGAGTTTAGACCGGTGGCAACGGCACGGTGACGCACAGTTGCGATTCTGGATGCTGTATAACACTAGGACCATAAGGTTGCATTTTCGGTGAGTTGCAGTAATGGGGGTCGAGTTATAAGTTGCCCATACCCAAGCGCGTCTTCTGACTGCATGCAAGTAGTGGAGCTTGTCCCTAAGCCCACATACCTGTCTCCATTCTGCTGCAGCTGGCACAGCATTAAAAGAGGACATGTGTGTGTGTGCAGTTCATTAGTTCTTCCGTGCATGTGTGGGGGTATTGCTTGAGTGTGAGTTTGGGGAAGTGTTGGCTCTTTGCATCTCCTCATATCACTATGAATCCTTATGAGTGCTAATCCACCTCCCTGCTCCTCTTACATCTGCGTACGGGTGTGTGCAGCACCCTTCTCCACAGCCGCCCCAATGCCAGACTGCAACATTCTATATTGTGCATCATGTCTCATGAAAGGTCTGAAGAGTGTGACCACATCACCGTCCCTTGAAGGAATTACACTGCCCCACCCCGCAGTCCACATCATTTCCAAGACCAGCTGAGTCACATACAAAGTCACCTCGAATAACATCACTGCTTCCTTGACTAAAAAACAATAACACAGGAGAGGGTCGGAGCCATTTTAAATGCCAGGGCCTTGCCTGACGTGGTCCTCAGCATGGTGGCGGAGGGCATTAGGCCGCACTCCTAGCCCAAAGCCCATGGTAAAAAACGTAGGAATACGGTTCACGCAAACCTCTCTTTCGACGGCCAAGTAGACTGCCTGGTCGGAAGATGTTTCGCCATTCTTAAAATGTTGACCAAGATCTCTGATCTTCTTCCCTGGGCAGCTAGAAGATCTGTAGTGCAGGCCCTGGTGAGCTCAAGACTGGATTACTGTAACAGCCTCTACATCTGAGCCACCCAGGGCAGGGTCCGGAAGCTTCAAAGAGTGCAAATGCAGCTACTCGGCTTCTTTTGAAGCTCCTGAGATGGGCGATGTGTCCCCGGCCTGGGCTGAACTACACTGGCTCCCGCTGGAAGAACATATCCTCTTTAAGGCTATGTGCCTCCGTCGGAAAAAAAAATAACAAAAGAGGGCTGCACTATCTTTCCAACCTGGTGAAACCCTACTAGCCTGGCCGCAGCCTCAGATCCTCTGGAACAGACCTGCGGTGATTCCTTGTGCTAAGAAAGCCAGGGTGGGTGTTTGTTCCTTTGGATTCCGAACCTCCGGGCTCTGGAAAACCCTTCACTCTACTTGAGACTAGAACCTGCTGAGGCACCTTCAGGAAAAGACAAACAACCTGGCTGCTTAGACAGCGTAAAATCCCTTTAGTCCTCACAGTGGTTTGGCATCAGCCAGACGCCTTCGATGTCTCATTCCTTCTAGGGTCTCTACAAGCTTCTTGCGTAGTTCTTTTCCTGTTCCTATAGCGTAGCCATCCTAGCGCCGGGATGCTCCAGCTGGAGTGGTCTGAGCGCTTTAAAAAACTGCTAACATAACAAAAAGTGCAGAAAAAGAAACCCAGAAAGCATGACCTGTCCATCTATAGTCCCACAATCAGGAACAGCGCTCCGTCAACAACAGAGCTGCTCCAATCCCAGAAATACATGCACCCCAGCCGGAAGCATGTCAATTACTGTCGCTGCATCTATGGGACAGTGTTTGATTTGTTTGCACCTCTGCAGCCCCTTGTTTGTATGTAGTAATGTGTAAAATCCCCTGTGCATGCATAGCCATCTTTGTGTGCATACTGATTTGTATTTGTGTGTGAATGTATCTTTTCATGCGTGTATGTTTGCAGATGTGTGGGTAGATGTTCATGTGTCCACCTATGCGTGTGTTTTTCAACGCATATATACGTATACATGCACGTCTGCCGCTACGCCAGTGCCTTGCTGTGTGCGTGTTGTGTTTTTCATGTAGGTGTCAGTGCTTGGTCTGTTGGCGCATGCAGCAGAGAGGCAGGCAGCAGGCAGCTCTTTAAAAAGTTTCAGCAGCCAGCCCACGACATTTGCATTCTCCTTGCAGCGCCCCTTAATAATTTAATTCCCATTAGAAGGGCCCGTGTTGTAGGGGGTGGGAAGATTTATCGAGAAAATTCACTGCAGGTTGGGGTTTTGTCTTTCTCTGTTTTCTTGGCATTCATCATGCATGTTTTAATTTGGATCTGAGGCTTGCCACCATCTGGTCATTATTGCAAAGAAATATTCATTTTCTCTGAGTGACACAAGCTTCATTCATCACAGGCCTCGGTGATTGCCCCAGCTTCCCTCCAGGAGAAAAAAAAAGGCATACACTAGCACTGCCTGCAAAAATCACCCCATTACCGCCAGCAAAGTCCCTAACACGGTGTACTTCCACCTCAGAGCGCGAGAGATAAAAAGCACGAGGCGACGCACCTCTCCTCAATCGGTGGATAATCAAATTCATCGAAACCGCCGGCCGCCGGCACACCCACGGCAGGCCGAGCCCGCGAGCCCGGAGCCAGCCGCCGGAAGTCAGGGAGGACGAGTCTGGCGACTTGTTAATAAAACTGTCTGCGTCGTTATGTACTAGACGGATGAGAGGGCAATTCATATCGGAGCTCGATTCATTAATGTTTCAGGTGACTGCGGGCTGCGAGTGTGAGAATTAAGAAGGGCCTGGTAGCAGAACGTGGCAACCTTGTGGACGCGGGAGAGCACGAGGCATCACGAGCCAAACCTTCCTGCGGACTGGAGTAGAAGCCACAGTGCAGACTCTATGTCAGTGGACACACTGGATATTGTGTGCTTGCGCTGGAGAGGAGTGGTCTCGCCAGGAAAAGCATAATCCAGCTAAATTTACAAGAATATGATACTGCAGCGCGGGGGGCGTACCCTTGATAGTGCAGACGTGTAATAATGGAAGAGGCATAGAGCATACTTCTGACAGTCCAGACGTGTAATAACAGAGGAGACATAGTGCATACTCCTGACAGTGTAGATGTGTAATAATGGAGGAGGCATAGGGCATACTCCTGACAGTGCAGATGTGTAATAATGGAGGGGGCATAGTGCATACTCCTGACAGTGCAGATGTGTAATAATGGAGGAGGCATAGTCCATACTCCTGACAGTGCAGATGAGTAATAATAGAGGAGGCATAGGGCATACTCCTGACAGTGCAGATGGTATTAATGGAGGAGGCATAGTGCATACTCCTGACAGTGTAGATGTGTAATAATGGAGGAGGCATAGGGCATACTCCTGACAGTGCAGATGTGTAATGATGGAAGGGGCATAGTGCATACACCTGACAGTGCAGATGTGTAATAATGGAGGAGGCATAGTGCATACTCCTGACAGTGCAGATGTTTAATAATGGAGAAGGCATAGTGCATACTCCTAACAGTGCAGATGTGTAATAATGGAGGAGGCATAGTGCATATTCCTGACAGTGCAGACGCGTAATAATGGAGGAGGCATAGGGCATACTCCTGACAGTGCAGACGTGTATTAATGGAGGAGGCATAGTGCATACTCCGGACAGTGCAGACGTGTAATAATTGAGGAGGCATAGGGCATACTCCTGACAGTGCAGATGTGTAATAATGGAGGAGGCATAGGGCATACTCCTGACAGTGCAGATGTGTAATAATGGAGGAGGCTTAGTGCATACTCCTCACAGTGCAGACAAGTAATAATGGAGGAGGCATAGGGCATACTCCTAACAGTTCAGATGTGTAATAATAGAGGAGGTATAGTGCATACAGACAGTGCAGATATATAATAATGGAGGAGGCATAGAGCATACTCCTGACAGTCCAGACGTGTAATAATAGAGGAGACATAGTGCATACTCCTGACAGTGCAGATGTGTAATAATGGAGGAGGCATAGGGCATACTCCTGACAGTGCAGATATGTAATAATGGAGGAGGCATAGGGCTTACTCCTGACAGTGCAGACCTGTAATAATGGAGGAGGCATAGGGCATACTCCTGACAGTGCAGACGTGTAATAATGGAGGAGGCATAGTGCATACTCCTGACAGTGCAGACGTGTAATAATGGAGGAGGCATAGGGCATACTCCATCCTGACAGTGCATATGGTATTAATGGAGGAGGCATAGTGCATATTCGTTACAGTGCAGATGTGTAATAATGGAGGAGGCATAGGGCATACTCCTGACAGTGCAGATGTGTAATAATGGAGGAGGCATAGTGCATACTCTTGACAGTGCAGACGTGTAATAATGGAAGAGGCATAGGGCATACTCCTGACAGTGCAGATGTGTAATATTGGAGGAGGCATAGGGCATACTCCTGACATTGCAGACGTGTAATAACGGAGGAGGCATAGGGCATACTCTTGACAGTGCAGACGTGTAATAATGGAGGCGGCATAGGGCATACTCCTGACAGTGCAGACGTGTAATAATGGAGGAGGCATAGGGCATACTCCTGACAGTGCAGACGTGTAATAATGGAGGAGGCATAGGGCATACTCCTGACAGTGCAGATTTGTAATAATGGAGGAGGCATAGTGCATACTCCTCACAGTGCAGATGTGTAATAAGTGGGCTACCTCGCTCCTGAATTCATACTTTACTGCTACAGTTACTGTGTTCGAGGAGGAAACAGTTGTCGTTTTGTTAAATGGTAGCGGCAGTTTCAATCGATAACCTTTCAAGTATTTGCCCGGCGGTAATCGCCTCTCATACCACTCGATAATTTACCAATGAAAGAGGCAGGCGCCGGAGACTGGAAGGCAGGAAACAAAGTTTTATTCCGTCGGAGCAGAACACATCAGATCAGACAGCAAGGTATCGTCACGAGGTGCTCTAACTGCATCTCTGAGACCTGGTCTCTTATACACAGGTTTATTGCTTTATTACACATAGTATATTCTTGTTGAGGCTTTGATGTTTGGAAAGACATCCCCTGGAACCCCCACTTCAAGCTCGTTCCCACACATATCTACAGTAGAAGTCCCCACCCCACCCACAGTAGGAGATGGCTATCACGCAGCTGGATATTCCGCCAATTCCCGGGGGTGTGTGCAACTGGCCGGGTCTCAGGGGGTAGGGGCTTTGGTCTACTGTAATCCCTTTGATGTGGGGTGTTTCCCTTACAGTAGGGGCAATAAACTGCATCCGCAGGGCTAGGTGATGGCCTGGGACCAGTTCGGACAATGGGGCGCAGAGGAAGGGGGTTATCAAAGGAGAGGCATGACCATGTATGGGATGTCGGTCGGATGTGGTTCCGTAGCAGGGTCGCGCAGAAGGAGAGGGTTTACGGCCTGTATAAGAGAGCGGGGGTGGCCGGCGCGCGGGGGATGCTTGCAGCGTCAGGGGAACGCGCTGGCGATTGACAATGAGCGGGGGAGAGAGTGGGGTGCCCAAAATGGCTACCGTGTGCTCGCTGTGCGTAGCGCTGGGGAGAGGCAAGATGGCGCAGATAATGTTCAGTTTGCAAGCTAAATTTCCACAGTTTGCCCATATATGGTGCACTGACTTCTGGAATTGGGATATGTGCAACTAAAAGTGGTAGCTCGTTCATGCAGATTCACTGAAGATGGATATTATATATAAAAAAAAATTAAATCTGCACACTTAAGAGGCCTCATAAAGGGTGGACGCAGGAGTTTCTGCTTCTGAAGAGGTGATGTACCTACCTCTTTTCGTATCATGGACCGGGTCATGTGATGGAAGAGAGAGTGGCCTTCCTTAGTCCTCCCTGCCTCACTATCCCTTAGCTTCTGAGATGAGGAGTCATCCAATGGGCCTCCAGACGTCCAGATTGGGCGGGCGTTGTTGTGATCAGGGGCGCACTAATGCACGTAGTACAGCCACTGGCAAGTGGACTGTGATCCGTGCCCTGTATTTAGAGGTGCCTGGATCTGAGCAGGGTGTCCTTGTATGATCAGTCGGAGCTCATTCAGACGCCTGAGTGATCCTCACTCTGCGGAAGGTCTCATTCCATGCTGCGGAGAGAGCACATGTTTTGATGCACCTCCCTCTTTGCATCACACCCCAACACTTACACACAGAAGTCTGACGGATTGCGACATGCCCTGCTTGATGCAGCCTCCACTGGCGTCCCCCCTTACCCGGTGCAGACAATCATAGTGTCAAGGGGACTCCTGTCCCATCATAGGTGTGAGAGCCTTACTCTGGGCCTATGTTATTTAAAAAGATGTGCACTCCCTATATCCCAAACTCAGACGGACCTGACCTCCAGACAGATTCCTTTTGCTCACCCTTCTGGACAGGTTTCCATCCTCTTGGATTTGATCACCATTTTCAAGAGCAGACCCCGCCCCCCAACCCTCCAGCCCGTCATCCCTCCTCGAGCAACCAACCAAGCTGTGTCTAGCTCTCTAGAAATGGCGGTCTCCAGCTACTTTGCTCAATTCTGGTATACATCTCTTTTAATTCATGCTTTAGTGATGAATTCCTAACATTGGTTCTGTAAATCGCAAGACATTTTTTGCACACACAAGTCACTTCTGCTTTAGGTTCTGCAGTCAGAAGTGCCTATTTTATTCGACAAGATGTAAGGTCGTATGTTGCATTTTCACGTGTAACTCAAAGCTCTGCGTGTTTGCTGTCATTCGAAGCACCTTGATGGTTCGGGGGCCCCGTCCACATTAAATACAATTACAATAAATGTAAAAATCATAATCAATGCCATTCAAGTCACGAGCTGAGAAGCTTTTACGACATCTTGGCCTCTGATAAGTATTGAGTTATCTCCCATGCTAGCAAATTTATATTTAATTGTAAGGAAACTAAAAAAAGCAGGAGCTACACTGATAAGAGGAAGAGGTGTGGTGCCGCGGCCAGGGCGACTGACTACGGAATCTGGGGATCACGGTTTGATCCCCAGCACCGGCGGCAGATTAGTCCAGCACCATGTGAATCTGGGCAATAGCTTGCTTAATCTTCCTGACAGCGCCTAGAGACCCTTACGGGTGATTGTTCGCGCTTTACAAATATGGATTATTATATTATTATTATTCTTATAAAATCTCCCATGCAAGATGCAGGTAAACAAGGACATTAGTAATATGGCTCACGATGAGAATTACTTCTCTTTAAAAATGTAGGTTAAAACTCTGCAGACCTAATCGGAACAGACAAGTACTCCAAAGGGTAGTGTCTTCATAGAGGATTAGCTCCACCTGCCACAGAAGCCGTCATCAGCTGCATGATTGGAAGTTTAGGAAAAAAAATGTTTTCTAGCTAAAATGGATCAAAAGTTACTGAAAAATCTGCCACATGTTTTGCCACACAGTGGCTGGCCTTTTGCACAGGTTAACTGGTCACCTTTTGGTTGCTTATTGCTGTATTTAAGTGTTCACATTTGTTAGACACACTAATCAGGTGAAATCATTGCCAGATGGTGTTGACGTCTAAAAACTATAAAACAATGTAGAATTGCAACAATATATACTGCATGACACCACATAATTTATTTTTTCTTTCTGAATAATTTAGCCAACCATGCTGAATAATTTGGCCCTCCCCTGCGACGTAATTCCAGTGGCCTTTTCAGTGCTTAATTTGCGCCTGTGGTTACCGGTCCTCAGTACCTGCAGTTAATTGTCAGCACCAGCGCTTATGACAGGGAGCCACATGGTGGTGCCATCTGCCTAATTCAGATAAGAGCAGAACAACAGATGTTTATTAATTAAATATACAGTAACAATGAATAATACCTGCTACCCAAGCCATTCTTACAGCTTTTAAGGGCCTGGAAAAGTAGGAATTGTCACACTTGTTAGAGTGTGGTGGTTAGTAGCTGTGTTTGTACTGTCAATGGCAGCTGGCAGGAGCAATTTGTGGTGCAAGCTGCAGTGTCCTCCTGACAAGAGCCCTGGCACTTATTATTTTATTTTTTACAAATTATGCATTGGGCCTTGTACGTAGGACCGCCCAAGCACAGCTTAAAGACATACGGGTTCCACTAAACAAGGCACAGTTATCTAGTGGTTTGCACACTGGTGTGCTCAAGTGCCTGACAACAGCAAAGCCTGCTATGCCCAACAACAGGCGCGTTCCCATCTAACAGGTGCACGTTAATTGTGTAAGGGCTCATCAAGCCGGAGCAGCCCTCCGCGCTCCGGTACGGGAAGGCTCGAGGGACGTCTCGCAGCGGAAGCCAGAACGCTGAAAAGTTACGAAAAGTCACAGATGTTTACAATGTGATAAGAAAATAGGGCCTTTCTTTTTAATGATCGCGCAAAGTGTTATTTTGTTTCTTTGGAATTCATTTTATGACACTGTCTGCATGAGCAACATCTGTTCGCTCCGATCCAGGCCCACAATTTGAATAAATTATAATTATTTGGCAGCGTCCCATTATTAATGGGCTTGAGTTATAGAAGATTCTCTCGTTTAATAATATCTTGCGCCTGGCAGCCCTCCCGGATCATTCTTTCCTATCGCAACCGCTTTGTTTGCTCCTTTTCTCCCGCCGTTCGACTCTCTTTTTCACAACTTGTTTACTGGCAATTTGTGGTGCAGAAGCCGTGAGCCCAACCTCAGTAAGCAACAAACATGGCGTTTGGACCCCTATTCAGAGCTTTACCCATCAGATCAAGGGAGACCAATTTTATTGACGAACATTGCTAGCACCCAAACGTCCCAGTGAACCGTACACTGTGTTTCTGTACCGTAGGCCACTCCCGCCCGCTTCACCCAGCGGCCAGCATGCACTTTGGCTCCTCCCTCTTATAAAAGGGACAGGTTTTATTAACTTTGTTTCAAGCCTGCACCCTGATAGGTAATAATGCAGCCCACCTTTAAGGTAGCCTAATGTGAGTTCTACACTGTGTGCCCGGTCACAGGGGCGTAGCTTGGTCACGTGACTGGGGGCGTGTGAGCTTCCGATTTCCCAACAATCATGCTTGGACAGCTTGTTAAAATACATTATATGTGAAGCAGGACATGAGGGGGGAGATAAAAGGGCAGGAGAAAGAGAGAGGAGTGTGGATTGTTAGGGGTACTTAAAACACAATATTTTCCAAAATAATCAACATTTTTTAAGCCCTTCAAAACATAGATGGGAGAATATGTGTTTCTTGTCAGTGTGGACATGTGAAAATCCCAGGTGAAATCCGACAGACACTTCAAATTACCCGAATGAAAACCCTTGTACCCAACTATCTACTACAGAATACATTTTTAGGGGGATGTAACACCCCAAACTACACACCAAACTACCCTCTCTAGAGCTACGCCCCTGCCTGTACAGTACGTTACTCCTGCCTGCCCGCTTTCCCCAGGGGCCGGCGTGTACTTTGGCTCCTCCCTCTCATAAAAGGGACAGGTTTTATTAACTTCATTTCAAGCCTGTACCCTGATAGGTAATGATGCAGCACACCTTTGAGGCGGCCTAATGTAGGCCGTTTATCAAAGACTGGGCGTGCGTATAAATAGAACCATGTCTGCACTGTATGATAAATGGGTGGGAACAAGAAATGCTAAGTTTCTTTTATTCTAAGCAGCATCCTCTAATAGCACCACTTAGCTCCCCTTCCCAGGTCCATGGGAATGACCCTTGAGTATGTGCGCAGGCCCCCTTACAAAATGTGTGATCATTATTTGCTCATTAAGGGAGACCTCACGTGGTTCTTCATGAGACATGCAGCGGTCCGTGCTGGTGGGCAGAATTATAACACCGCCCATCTCATCAGAATCGAAGCAGACTCACTGCACCCCTTCTGACTGCATCAGTGTTTGCCGTAGATGCAGTACCACATTTGTGAAGAAATAAGTGCCAGGGCCCTCGTCATGAGGCCACTGCAGCGTGCACCACCCATTGCCCCTGTCACCGCTGCAAAGGACAGTAGCAACACAGCTGCTAATCATTACACTCCCACTCCCTCAGATTATCTCAGCCCCCCCAAAGTTATAAGAAGGGCTTAGGGGCAGGTATTAGTCATTTTAAGGTGTATTGAATTGACAAACAACTGTTGTTGCGCTTGTTTCTAAATTAAATAAACAGTGCCACTGTGTGGCAGATCATCAAAAGGGCCGGTGTTGACAATTTAGTGCTGGTGCCGAGCTCCGGAAACCACCATCTCATATTAAGCACTGGGTATATGCTTTAAGTAGCTGGCTACCCTTCAGCCAACTTGGTTGCATCTAGGTCAGCATCTTATCAACACTCACACAATATTGTGTGAACCCCGATTCATTATGCCACCAACCCCGAGTTGATAATGCGAAAACCTTATTAACAATCACTCAATGGCTAGCAAACTCAGAGTCTTTGCCGAGCAACTCTTAACCAATGCACCACGGACGCCAATGCGATGCTCCAACAAAAGGCAAACAACTTTGTGTGACTCCCCATTCAATGGCACATCAATTCTAAGTGACTATTATGCAAAAGTTAAGCCATTTCCCATTCAACATCCATACACCATGGTGCCTACTGATTTCAACACACCGACATCAACATATAGTTAATTCTGTGTAATCCTAAATCACGGCATCATCGGACCTAATGTTGTATAATCCCTAATCTGGTACACCATGAGCACCATATCAACACTTTGCGGGTACCCAGGCAATGTTCTAACCACACTAATTAAGGTTATTGTGACTATTGTGTGAATACAATATTGTATTCACCAATATGCTCCCAGCTCGACAGCTGTCCATCGGCACCAATTCAGTTTCTTATCAGAACCCCTAGTGCACCTCAACTCAAAAACTCATTCGTTCTGAGCCAGTATCATGTTAACCTCAGTTCAATATCTCGTTAACAACAAATGAATATTTTCTCAACCTCTCAACACATAGCCAGCATCATGGTAACGCTTGTGCGATACTTGATCACAATGGTTACATTTGTGAAAACAAGTAAGTGTGGGGGCTCTCGTCAGGAGGCAGCTTGCACCAGCCCATTTCTCTTGTTAGCGCTGCCTGAAACAGAACCACCTACTAACCATGAAAGTGGGGAGAGGATGTGGCGTAATGACCAGACCTGCCGACTTCAGAGCTGGGGAACCAGGTTTGAGTCTCAGCATCGGCTCAACCTCCTGTGATTCTGGGCAAATCACTTAATCTCCCTGTAAATGAATATGTCCTTAATTGGGGTTCATAAAAAAGCACTAGTGTAGAAGGTTAATTGCCAGTGCTGAGCACCGGAAACCACCGGCACAAATTAAGCACTGCTGGATCACCACCAACCCAAAACAGTGTGGAGCCCAACTCAGTTTCCTATACACATCGAGCCAGTATCAAGGAAAACTCCAAAGGAATCTCTCAGTAAAACCAAGCGAATAAAATAGCTATCCAATCTCACAACAGTAACTCCAATGTTTTCCTGTTGGAGACACCATAAACATGAATTACGTTATGTTATGTTACGCTGTGTTACGTGTTCTCATAGCACACAGCTCGCCAGCGAGGGCATAGTAGCCTTGAAGCAGGAGCTGTATGGGCCGAATCAGGGTCGTGGCTAGGTGGAAGGCCAGGGCTTCAGTTCCTTGCAGAATTGAAGAACTGAGGACGAGGCTGTGATGCCAGGGGCAGGTCAGTCCAGGCTTTCGGAGAGAAGGGGGAAAGTGTATACGCCAAGGACTAGAATCTTCCTAGACTAAAAGATTCCACAGCAAGTTACACAGAGACTGGGATTTTCTGGTGCAAAGAGAAAGTCACTCAAAATATTGCACTTAAGACAAAAAATATTTTCAATGCAAAATAAAAAGACACGTGCTCAGGGCGGGGCATATAAATTGCTACTCTGCTGTTTTCCGCATACTGTAAACTATTTGCTTTCTCCAAATTCAGAAATTCTGCTCTGCGGTGCAGTGGCTGATAACACCTCTCTCTTCATCTATAAACCGAGTGGCCATGAAAGACAGCCCCTGCAAAGCGCGGTATATCTTACTTCCGGCCATAGTTGCCGCGGCCGCCAGAGTAGAAAGGCCCCGTTAAGCCTCATTACGACCTGGCATAAAAGGCCACCTTTCAAAAGCCCCAAATTACGTATCGTCCTCGTCCTGTCCCCGATGAAAGGGTGCCACGAGGGTGGGCAGAGATAAAGTCAGCAAACGCATTTCGGTTTCTGGCGGGAGGGCTTTTAAGCTCAGAGCGATAGTGCCGGCCTCACCATCTGCCGCATTCGAGCCCAGGAAAAATTGTATTTCACCGAACAACAGAAGGAACGCGGGGCTCGTCTCAGGAACCTGCCCTTTGATGGAAAGTACACAAAGCGCAGGCGTGAAATCTCCTCGCGGAATGGGGCGAGCGTTTTAAGAACATGTGAACGACGTAATTAAACTTTACAGGGCCAGTGTGCTGACATTTACCGCCATACTCCCTGGGGGCGCAGGGGGTCGATTTTCCTCATATAATGTCACACCTGATGTACTGAAAAGGACAAACACGCCTCAGAAGGATGTGCGTTAATATATGTATGTGCTTTCTTGCAGGCCGAACTTCTCTTTTCGTTTTTAGGAACTAGCTCGTGACAGGCGATAGGTGATTGCTGCCTTTATTATGGTTTTTTTTTGCAGTTTTTATATATTGCAAACTCTCCCCAAAGGTACTGGAGCGCTTTACAGTAGCACCAGATGTGTTACACAAAGACACATTCATTTTTGCTAGGCTCCGGGAGAATAAGTGATTTACCCAAAACCACAGGATGTTGAGCCGACCGATTACTCGAACCTGGTTACCCAGCTCCAAACTCGGCAGCTCTGGTTGTTACGCCACTTCCACCCCCTGCTGCTAGGCAGTCTGAAACTGAAAGTCATGATTGCAATGTCTGCTCTCTGCCATGCCCTCTCAGTCTGGCGGCTACTACAGCTGCAGAACAGCTGGCTCACTTGATGTGCCTCAGATCAGACAATTTGTAGGTCTCCGCCACAGACAGTTTTAGCTGTCTGATGGGCAGACCTACATTGCATGGGCTTTGGTTCAGCCACTTGCTCATGATTGGATTGCTTTGTTGGCTATCTCAAGTATCTCTGCTTGATGTATGGCTTTCCTTCCTATTCATGTGTTGTCCCACCCATCTCACGGTGTTCTGGTTGTTTAACATGAATCCTTCCACTGCTGATGCGACTTCCATTTAAGAAACTATTTTTTGTGTGTGTTCTTGCTTTCTCCCCTGTGCGCTGTCTTCAATTTTCACCTCCCTCACCCCCTTCCTCTTTGTGTTGCTTTCCCCCCTTTGACCTCCCAGGTGCTTTTCTGCTCCTCCCCTTCCCACTTATTTTTTGTTAATATTCCAACACCTCGACTCCTTCATTGCTCCCCCACACAACCGCTTGGCACCCCTTTCACCTACACCTCTCCGATTTAATTTAATTTGACTTTTACTTTTTGTTATCTGGCATGCTATCAGTGGGCATCCATTTTAAGATATTTTTTTAGCATTTCAAAATGGCCTCTCGTGAGTGTGCATGCACAGCCATGCTCAGCGGGATTCTTGGAATAGGTTTGTACTATTTTAAGAAATGTTTTTTAAGATGGCCGCTGAGGATGATCAGACATCCACTGCAGCCATTTTGGATCTGGATTTAATCAAATACTACAAATGCATTTGAAGATGGCTACTGTGGATGTGAGCTCATCCATTATGTCATCTTTGAATGGCATTTGTTAAAACATTACAAACACTGTATAGATCACAAATATTTGTACACTTATTGTGCTGTCAATTAACATTGGGTGATGTGTTTATACAAAGATATAAATACAAATGAAAAAAAAATTACAAAATCATTCAAAGATGCCACCATGGGTGAACACACATACAGGTCAGCCATCTTTGAATGCATTTGTAATATTTTATTAAATACAAGATGGCTGCCGCAGGCGCATTTGTGGCAGCTCTGTATCCCAAAAAACACAATGGCAAAGCAAAGTCAGTTGGTTTCACAGCCACGACATATTGTCTTCGCCAGTGGATGTCGGTTAAGTGGGAAAACCAGGATTAAAACCCATGTCTTACGGAGGCCGAGTGAGTAGTTTGCAACAAAACATCACCTTCTGCAATGAAGCACCAGCCATGGTGCTACATTTCATTGTTACTGCCTTATGCAACTACTGGGTCAAGAGCTCCTTCCAGCCACAGATGTTTTTAAAGTAATAATAAATAATATATATACAAGTGAGGGAGCAAGAGAGAGATGGGAATGAGAGCAATTGAGAGCAAACAATATATATATAGATGATTATATATTTTTTCAATGAGTTCCTAACTTTTTGCATCTCTTCGTAAAAATGGACGGAAACTGTCGCCCGCACCCCGGCCTTGCTGTGATTGTACCCTGTTAATACCTCCCCGCTACAAGGTCTCAAGCAGCGGCTTGAGAAAGCCTTTCTGAAATCTTCCTTGACATGTCTCCTTGTTTGACGCCGACCTCCAGCAGCACAGGGGGGCCAGCCCGCGGAGCCAGGATCTCATGGAAATGAATCTAGTCTTTACTTTATTTCCCTCTCACCTTATGTAGAGTTGGGAATGGGGCATTCGTCACCGGCGTTCGCAGCGATGACAGACAGTAATTTTCCATTTTATTGTGATGCAGTGCCTTGGACAGAAGCACATATTGCCTGTCACGCTGCGTTCATCACCTTGCGCCGCAGCGCTCAGCGCTTGTCAAACAGTGGAGTCGCTGCAGCAATACCTGGGTGTTACTCCAAGGATGCGCTGACGCGTAGGTCACATGGGCCGAATAGCCTCATGGTGCCCATGAAGGCCGATGGCAGATTTGTCATTCATTCTCTAATGTAAATATCTTAATATTCACCATTTACCTATCCTACAAAATGTATTCTCTCATGGTATTTTAATGACTGGGCGTTATTGCCTACTGTGCGGGTTGTTAACAGTGGTTGACATCTTTTGCAGAAGGCATTAACTTCTGATAACTGCCCAGCTCACCGTTATGGCCCTAAGCCAATGACAAGGGATCATAATCAGGGGATGTGGAATTACAAGCTTTTACATTCGACATTAGGTAAGCGATAAGGCTAACCAGGGTTAGATTGGGATTAGAAATCGGTCGCTGCACGCTAAAAAAAAGCGGCCCACATTGGCATATTGCCTTTCCTCAAAACACAGCTTTGGCAAACTTTTATAAACACCTGAAAACAAGTGAGGCCACTTCTGCTCAGGACCCCTGCCCCGCTCAGTATGCACACATTAATTGTCAGGCCCAGCCAGAGAAAGGGAGTGACACCTCTGTCTGTTGATAAAAGGGGGATAATGGACGCCCATCTGCCTCCAGAAAGGCCACTCAGGGCCCCACTGGGCCGCTGGCGACATCTGAACACACCAGACACATCCCAAATCGCCCCCCAGGCTGCTAAAAATGCAGCCCACAGCTGGAACTTTGATACCGGCCCCTCGGCCATTTCCCGAGTGCCCACTTTACCAATCCGACCCTGAGGCTAACACTTCTCTTCCTACTGTCAACAAACACAGGCAAATAAACACACCCACCATCCCTGTGTGCTTCATGTCCTGGACACACAACCTCGAAAGCAAGCAAACAACAGTGGTTGTTGCCAGGAATCATGCATTCTGATCTAAAGCAGTCCCTATCATTAAGATGCATCGCCTACAATTGTGGGCAATAATAGCTGTTAATTCCCCAATCCCATAACTGTAGGCAATGACTCGAAATGAGGAGAGGTCATTAACAGCCATGATTGTCCGGCAGGTAAGGGCATTAACTATTTGCCCGCTTGCCCCACAGCAAAACAGAGGAATCAGGGTGATAAACCGGTACTCACTGCTAACTGAAAGCAGCAGCTTCTGCTGCACGGAAAAGAGAATGAGGAAACAAAGTTATTTAAACAATTAGTATTTTTTTCTCGCCTCCTGTGGCCCTTTGCCTTGTGTTCGGCCTCAGAGCGGTGAAGGGTGGCGTCTGATGAGGTCACTGTAGAAGAGAGCGGCTCACCTTTCAACGGTGGGACACAGGAAAGGAAGGTCAGAGCTGACAGCAACAGGTACCTTTCAAACAGCACTCCGAGACACCTGCAACTATTGTGGGTGTGCAGGAGTGCTCTTAGAAGCATTTCAGAATTTAAAAACTCACCCAGATAGAGAATTAAACCTATGGGCACTGATTTACAAACGAGTTTAGGAATCAAGACCTACATTTTTAGAAAGGAAATGATGGATGGGAGCTGTCTGACCACTCAAAACCATCATGTATGAAAACTAAAACAACATTGTAAACTATAAAATGGTGACATAATATTGGTAACTGCTTACCGGATCTTTGTTTGAAATAAAACACGAAATATGTTTTAATGTGGCCAGTCTCAAAGCCTAGAGGAAGCTTTTTAGGAGAAAAACATGTCTGAGGATCGGAGTGTCAAATATGAATTCGTTGTAAAATGTAAAGAAGTGACAATCCAGTGTATAAACTATATTTGATGCCAGAACACACAATTTCAGGTTAGTGCTGTGGTTGGTCCTTGGTTTGTGCTCTGAATGATCTTGATTGGTTCATAGTCAAGCCTCGTCTCCAATCACCTTTTAAGGTCACGAAGGCATACTTTGAAAAACAGTCTGTCTCCACACCAGGCAAATCCGCAGAAAAATGCATGTTACGTTTAAGCAGTGCCAAACAAAATGAAAGCTAAGAATTATACAAAATAACATTAGCAAACCAATGTAGAGGAATCGATGTAAATGTACTGAGGAAAAAAGCCATAAAAAATAATCATAGTTGGATAGTGGGATCCAGAGATGTGATTCTTTTAAGTTTTAGGGTAAAAAGCACCAAAGAAAAGGACCAACCGGAAGTCACGGTTTGTGGTTGGCTAGGACCTTTGTGTGATTTCAGACTGACTGCAATGGAGAGGAGGCTGGAAAGCAAGCCGGTTCACTCACCCGAAGAATTCCTGAGCATCCTCTTTTGACCTGATGACGCGGCATGCGTATGTGTTCTCCAATGATAGGGCAGTGGGCTATGTAGAACGCATTGCTACAGCCCTGAACCGTAGAATTGAATTATCCTATAAACCTCCAAATATTCAGGAAGACGTTTTCCACTGGCATTCCCTTAATTCTTCTTTACATTTTCAGGGATGTCACTGAAACCCTGAGAGATTTGTCCATGCTGGTGTATTGGCATCTTACGATGCGCCTACCGTGATGAAGAACGTTTATAAGAAATGGTTCTAAATGATACGTATGCACCCTGCTGGCTTCAGGCATTCTTGTTTGGTTGTCCTAAGTAGTTCACAATTTCAGAACCCAAGTACAGTGTGATTGTGACTCGCGTTAGGGGAAGAAAGGACAAAGCTAAGGCAAGAAGTGAACTAGACAACCAGGGTCTCCCACTGCTTTGACCTTGGCAGTTATTGGAGAGCTGGTCTTGGTGCTTGTTCAGAGTCAATTTCCGCTCAATTGTCTACTTTGTCATTTATGTATTTCCGTATTTATTTATTCATTAAACATTTTTATAAAGCCATAACTTGCTTCAGTCATGAAGCTGGTAAATGTGACAGGAGTGTTTAGCGCGATGTTTTATTCGATGTACCTTCGCGAGAAATTAAACCGTATAACACCCGAATAGCTTGGCTGGTTGATTCATAGCCCAGCAAATTCTCAAGGCAAATAACTTATTTTGCCCTAAATAACAGATTTCTGTACATCCTTTGATGACACCATCCATTTGTCTTCGCTGATCATGCCTAATCCGTCTGTAATACCGCGCTGCTCGATGCGACTGTGTGTAGACATCTGAGCTCTCCATTAATCCGCGAGGTACAGGGGAGTAGGAACGAGTATCACTGCGGCTGGTGGGATTTCTGACGCATGGAGGAGGATAAGTAATTGGAAAGCGTTGGGCGCCCTGTTATGCAGCACTGCATACTCACTAGAATGCTGCTTTAGGGGCGTGGTTTGAGAGTACTGATGCAAAGAAGCAAGTCGAAGGGGGAGTAAAATAACGATAGAGATGTGAGGCAGAGTATTAATACTGCGGAAGGATGGGCTCTGAATATTTGACCGGAAGAGTAGCATTACAAGCGAGCAGTGGCCGGGAACTAATACTGCAGGGTTACGTTAAGAGGGCACGCCTACTCAAGGGTGGTAGGACCTGAGTAGCAATTAATGGGAATGATACTGGCTAATAATGCTCCGTACTGACCTGGCCGAAGGAGTATAAATGTAGGATAGCTTAGGCAGAGGGAGTTTGTTGCAGTGTGACAAGTACAAACCGGTGACATACTAGGGGCAGTGGTCACTATCCCACACACACCAGCACACAGCAGTAATGCTACTAAATGACGCAAACACATGGGTCCTTTGTGTTTGTGACTACAGCAGCGATACTTCAGGCTGGCATGGAAATAACACCAATAAAGGGGGCGGCTTGGAAAGAGCAAAGTTTGCGCAGGATGGTGTGGCGATATAAGTACTCGTGCAGCACGGCGTGGAGGTAGCAGTGATAATGCAGTGTGGTGCGGAGACAACAGCAATACTGCAGGATGGTATTGAACTATCAGGAAAGGTGCATGATTCCATGAGCAGAGCAGAATTAGTCCACGGTGGCTCTAGGACAGTAGTGGTATTGCAGCATAGGACAAAGATAGCAGTTTTAGTGCAAAGTGGCACTAGGTTAGTGATGGCATGCAGTGTTGGATAGAGGGACCAGTATTCCTGCGTGTGCCTCTAGGATAGAGGTGATACTGCAGTGTACCACAGAGATAGCAGAATTAGTGCACTATGCCACTAGGACAGTGGTGATATTGCAGTGCACCACAGAGATAGCAGAATTAGTGCACTATGCCACTAGGACAGTGGTGATATTGCAGTGCACCACAGAGATAGCAAGATTAGTGCACTATGCCACTAGGATAGTGGTGATATTGCAGTGCACCACAGAGATAGCAGGATTAGTGCACTGTGGCACTAGGACAGTGGTAATGTTGTAGTGTGCTACAGAGATAGCAGGATTAGTGCACTGTGGCACTAGGACAGTGGTGATGTTGTAGTGTGCCATAGAGATAGCAGGATTAGTGCACTGTGGCACTAGGACAGTGGTAATGTTGTAGTGTGCTACAGAGATAGCAGGATTAGTGCACTGTGGCACTAGGACAGTGGTGATGTTGTAGCGTGCCACAGAGATAGCAGGATTACTGTACTGTGATACTAGGACAGTGGTGATATTGCAGCATAACACAGAGATAAGTACTAGTGCACAGTTGAGCAAAGGTAGTGGTGATATTGTAGCGTAGCTCCGAGATAGGAGTATTAGTGCAGGAAGGCACAGTAGCCATTGTGCAGGATGGTCTGTGTGCAGCAACAGTACCGCAGGACGGCGTGGAGATCGCAGTAACGATTCAGGGTAGTATTAGTATAGCATCAATTCCACAGTATACCTTGGAAGTAGTAACAATTGAGAACAATATTATAATAGTGAAACACTGGCAAACATCATAGGTGGAGCAGTAATAATGCAGGCCACCATTAACATGGCAGTAATAGTGCACAATCATGACGATAGCAGTAATTGTGCATGATGATGCAGTGACAGCAGTAGTGCATTGTGTGTAGTCGCAATAAATGCACAGGGAGGCTTGAACGTAGCTGTAGTGATACCCCGGGTAGATATGGATATTGTAGTGATATCGTAGGGCAGCATGCATGTAGCAGCAATCCTGCAAGATTCCATGCAGGGAGCAGTAACAACATCAGGATTGTGTGGAGTGACAATACTATTATAGGATGGAATATGCAACAATGCCGCAGAGTAACATAACGTTTGCAGTAACAACGCAGGCTGGTAAGAGGGAAGCAGTAGGAATCCTGGAAGACATGAAGAGAGCAATGATACTACTGCATGAATGAAGACGTAATACAGCGGGGTTACAGGAGTACAGCGGCAGTACCTCAGAGCGGCATAACTATAACTGTAACACCGCAGGATGACGCAAATCGAGCTGTAATACTGTAGGATGGCATGAATTTAGCTGCAATACATAGGCTTACAAAAATGTAACGACAATACCTCAGGATGGCACAAATCTAGCTGTAATACCACAGGCTTACAAGAATGTAGTGGCAATACCTCAGAATGGTTCAGATATAGCTGTAATGCGACAAGATGGCACAAATCTAGCTGTAATACCACAGATGGCACAATTCTAGCTGTAATACCACAGACTTACAAGAATGTAGTGGCAATACCTTAGAATGGGTCAAATATAGCTGTAATACCAAAAGATGGTACAAATCTAGCTGTAATACGACAGATGGCACGCTTCTAGCTGTAATACCACATGCTTGCAAGAATGTAGTGGTATTATCTTACAATGACTCAAATATAGCTGTAATACCACAGGATGTCACGAATCTAGCTGTAATACCGGAGGGCTGCAGGAATATAGTTGTAATAGCGTAGGATGACTCGAATTGAGCTGTAACGCCATAGGCTCACTAGAAGGTAGCAGCAATACCTCAAGATGGCACAAACATAGCTGTAATACGTCAGGATGCCACTAATCTAGCCGTAATACCTCAGGATGGAACACATGTAGCTGTAATATGACAGGATGGCACGAATCTAGTTGCAATACCAATGGCTTACAAGAATGTGCTGGCAATGCCTCAGTATGGCACAAATATAGCTGTAATACCACAGGATGGCACAAGTGTAGCTGTGATACCACAGAATGGCACTAATCTAACTGTAATGCCTCAGGGTGGCACTAATCTAGCTGTAATACCGTAGGATGGCACAAATCTAGCTGTAATACCGAAGGACTGCAGGAATATAGTTGTAATATCTCTAGATGACACGAATTGAGCTGTAACACCATAGGCTCACAAGAAGGTAGCAGCAATACCTCAGGATGGCACAAACATAGTTGTAATACGACAGAATGCCACGAATCTAGCTGTAATACCAAAGGGTGGCACACACATAGCTGTAATACCACACGATGGCACGACTCTAGCCGTAATTTTGAAAAAAGCCCACAAACCCAGTTGTAATACTGTAGAATGGCACAGGAAAAGCGGTAATGCGGTGAGGTGGCACACAAGTGGCATTAATATTAATAAGGAGGCACAGGCAAGCAGCAGTAGTGCTCACTCCACAGAAGGGCGTGGATTACACGCGCGTGCCACGCATGTTCCCACTCGTGACATTGCTCCCAGACACGCGGGCCTTTCTTCCCGCCATGGTACCTCGGCACGTGCTCTTCCCGCTCCCGCGCGGCAGCTGTTCCGGGGCCCAACTTTGAATCCAATTTGCAGCAAGATTACATTTTCCTTCATGTGTAGATAGAAACACAAACTGATTATACGCACCAATCCAGATTTAGTGTCGTGAATATTCTAATAAAGGTAATTTGAATGCATTTGGGAACTCGGGAGCCCTTGAACTTTTGCATTGTGTGGAGTGCCTTCCATCAGTTTGAATATTAATGAAGCCAGACGGATTGATCGAATTACCTCGAGGAGCCACGAGGCACAAATACTTTCCTCCGGTTCGCTTTATTGCTGCTGCATTTACCTGTCTCGAAACTTGATAATGCGGGGAGCCTTCCGTCTGAGAGGGAGCCGTAAAACGACGCCCTTTGTCCCCACATTAATTCGCATTTGTATAGTGGAAGCGGTGTTTATTCATTCCCTCTCTGCACTGTGATAATGGCGGGGAGTTTACAGGCAGAAATAAAAGGCTCCGGATGGAGGAATCGTTTTAAAGGTCATTTTTCGATAGCCCTATCATGGAGCCGTCATGATGAGGTGTTAGAGAGCGCGGGTCCTGGGTGCTTGGTTTCATCACGAGGAAGGCTATTAAAGAAGGAACACAAAAAATAGTTTTTTTGTTTTCTGGCATCACTCGGGATCCATTTAGGCCCCCGTTAGTATTCTGGACATAAATGCGGTAATAATATATGCGGCACTACCACGCCCATTGTTTTCGGAGATCGCACTTCTTTCGGACAAATCCCGGCAGAATTTGACTTTGGAAATGAATGCTGTGGAAACTGCGGCGGAAATTGGAGCGGTAACACTGATCTACCTGGTAATCCCCTTACTATGGGGGAAACGGTGTAACACCACTGTAATCTACCTTGCCATCCCTTGCATGGTGTTAATTTGGAATACAAAAACACCACATGGGTAGCTCCACGGTGCACAAAATGAGAGCCTTGGCATTTTGTAATTTTTTTTTTTCAATTTATGATACTTGTTACTAAGTGCTTGTTAACTTTGTTTGGCAGTTAGTATTGGTTGTGCGTGACATGCTGACCTAAATTACCCATGTATTGAAACATGAAACGCCCTCAGACTCTAGAAGAAGTTTCATAGTTAGAGGAGAACCCACCTGTTAATCTGCCTGTGAATCCACCTGTGAATCTACCTGCAAATCTACTTGTGATCGTTCCTCTGAACCCACCAGCGAATCTGCCCGTGAATTCCCCTTTGAATCCTCCAATGAATCCACCTGTGAATCTATATGTAAATCCATCTGTGAATAAACCTATGAATTCTCCTATGAATCCACCTGTGAATCTACCTGTGAATCAATAAATCAATGAATCAGGAGTTTGTGTAGGGCGGCTACTCGCCCGTGAGGGTCTCAAGGCGCTGACTCTACCAGTGATTCTGCCTAAGAATCCACCTGTGAATCTACCTGTGAATCCATCTTTTAATGTATCTGTGAATCTGCCTTTGAATCTACCTGTGAATCCTCCAGTGAATCCACATGTGAAACCACCTTTGGATCCATCTGCAAATCTCCCTGTGACTCCTCCTATGAATTCACCAATGAATACGGTTGTGAATCCACCTGTGATTCCTCTTATAAATCCATATGTGACTCTGCCTGTGAATCCACCTGTGAATCCGCATTTGAATCTACCTGCAAATTTATTTGTGAATCCACCTGTCAATCTGCATGAGAATCCATCTGTAAATCTACCTGTGACTCCGCCTGTGAATCCACCTTCACAGGATGGTGGATGAAATTCCACTAAGCCCTAAGCTTCTATTTATTCGTGCTTAGTTTACTGTCTGTAAGAGTTGCTGAATACCTACTTTTATTTAGGGATATGGCCCATTTTCCCATTTGTGCCCGGGCTATTTCTCGTCTGTCACTATCTGTCGGAAACGTGGCAGCCACCGTCGTATTCCACACATGCCCAGTCACAGACCAGCTGCTGGCACCTGATTTCTATTCCAATGCACCCCTTCTGTAATACTGCTTTAAGATGGGCTTAACCCCATGCCAATGATAGACCGGCTTTTCCTGTGAGCCTGGCCAAAGTTACTCCCACAGGCATAGAGTCAAAGAGGAACTTGGGAAGTTAATTAACTGAATCACTTAGGAAGTAACCTGCATTTAGTGTAACCCACGACCAGGGGTGTAACGCTGGCCCCTACAGCTCCTGCCGATCAGTGGGCCCCCTCACTCATCAAAGGGCCCCTATTTAGCCCAAGATAATTTAATATCTGTGAGTTATGGAAAACTCAGGGGGCCGTCAATCAGTGCTTGATTTGTAAAAAAAAATAAGTGCCAAGGCTCTCGTCAGGAGGCCACTGCAGCTTGCACCACGCTTGCCCCTGCCAGCGCTGCCAATGATAATAACAACACAACTACTAACCATCACACTCGTCCAAGTGAGACATTTCTGACTATTTCAGGGCCCCAAAGCTCTATGAATGGCTTGGACGGCAGGTAACACTTATTTTTAATTTAAATTGAATTAACAATTAACTGTTGTTGTGGTCATCTCTAAATTAGTTAGACATCACCACCTTGTGGCAGGCCATCACAAGTGCAGGTGTTGACAATGAAGTGCCGGCCACCGGAAACCACCAGCTCAAATTAAGCACTCCCCCTCATCACATTCTGCAGGAGGGCCCCATCATGTTGCGTTGTGCCACTGGTCACTACAGGTCGTGTTTTGGGAAGTAGCACTTAGGCTCCCATACAAGGATTCTCATCACAGGCTGTGCCTTTCAAAGAGGCCGCAGAACCAACTCCAAACACAGGCCTCATCGAGCTGCTTGTCTTCTTCAGAAGTTTCGAGATCAGCCCACAGGTGTCTTCCCGCCAGTGTGTTTCTATGTGTTTTTTCCGTTTCGCGCCTTTAGTTCTGTGATTTCTGCTCTCGGCAGTGTAGGAACCGCACAGACCTCCAAGGACTTGGAGCGGCTTTATACATGCGCCGTTTCTGCTTCAAAGGGTCTTAGATAGTTTTGTGGAAAGTAAACTGTGGTAAACATAAAGGAAGAATAATCCGCTGCACCCCCTGCTCCAAACATGTTTCTGTCATCAGCAAGTCATCAAAGAGGGGTGCAGGAGTCATTTATGGTTCAGGAGAACGATCCCTGAACCCCTTTCTATACCAACCCCACTCTCTCTCTCTCTCTCTCTCTCTCTCTCTCTCTCTCATTCTCTCCCCTCCGCCTCTCTCTCTCTTTTTTATACACCTGCCTTGTCCTTTCTTTCTGCCTACTCTACCTCTTGTCCTTCCCTCCCTCATCCTAGCAACCCCTCCTAATTTTCTGTTTTTCTTTCACATGTTCTTGCTTCTCTTTCGCTCTATCACCCCACTCTCACTCTCTCTTCACTCTCGCTCACCTCCATTTCTCTGTATCCTCCTTCTGCACCCTCATTCCTTCCTTTCTCTCACTCTTCCTTTCATCCTATTCAATTCTTCCTCTATCCTTCACATACTCTCACCTAGCCTTTCTTTCTCTCCTCCACATTCTGTCACCTCTCCCCTATCTCTCTTACTCTTCTCCTCTCACTCTCCTTTTTCACACACGTTTGCCCCTCCTCTCTTTCTTTCTCTCCTCTCTATTGCCCTATTCTTTCTTCTCTTTTACACGGTCTCACCTTAACTATTTCTCTCTCTGCTTCTCTTTTTCAACACTGTTTCACATCATCTCTCCTCTCTTATTTTTGTCTTCCTCACTTTCATCCTATACTCTTCTCACCTTCATACAATCTCTCCTTTCTTATGTTCCTCTCCCTTCACCCTCACTCTATACTTTCTTTCACACATCTCTCCTCTCTTTGTTTTCTGTCCACCCACTCTCCCCATACTCTTCTTTCTTTTACACATCTCTCCTCTCTACTTTTTCTCTCCCCACACTCTCGCTGTATTCTCTTCTTGCTTTCAAACCATCTCTCCTTTCTTCTTTTCCTCTCCCCACCCTCACTCTTGTCTCTCCTCCACTGTCCCTATACTCTTCTCTCTTTACACATCTCTCCTCTCTTCATTTTCTCTCCCCACTCTCACTCTAAGCTCTTCTGTCTTTCACACATCCTTTCTCTCTTCTTTTCCTCTCTAACTCTCACCCTATACTCTTCTTTCTTTCTCACATCTCTCCTCTCTTCTTTTTCTCACCCTATACTCTTCCCTCTTTCACACATCTCTCCTCTCTTCTTCTCCTCTCCCTCAGTCTCACCCTATACTCCTCCCTCTTTCACTTATATCTCCTCTCTTCTTTTTCTCTCCCTCACTCTCACCCTGTACTCTTCTCTCTTTCACACATCTCTCCTCTCTTCTTTTTCTCACCCTATACTGTTCCCTCTTTCACACATCTCTCCTCTCTTAATTTTCCCTCCCCACTTTCACACTAAACTCTTCTCTCTTTCGCACATCTCTCCTCTCTGCTTTCTCTCTCTCTCTCTCTCTCTCTCT